>NC_070591.1:5175062-5190062 GCF_027409825.1 Scomber japonicus | reverse complement strand
CTAACTATCGCTCTCTGTTCATACTTTTTAATGCTAATGATTGTTTTATTATTGTTTTATTATAAAGGCCTCTTTTTTCCCCTCTTCCTCCGTCCTACCTTCCTTCGTGCTTCCTTCCTTCCTTTCCTTCCTCCCTTCCTCTTTTCCTTTCTCCCTCCCTTCCTCCTTTCCTCCGTCCTTCCTTCCTTCCTTTCTTTTTCCTCCCGTCCTCCCTCCTCCCTTCCTTCTTTCCTTTCTCCCTCCCTCCCTCCTTCCTTCCTTCTTTCCTCCGTCCTCCCTTCCTCTTTTCCTTTCTCCCTCCCTCCCTCCCTCCTCCCTTCCTTCTTTCCTTTTCCTCCCTACCTCCTCCCTTCCTTCTTTCCTCCGTCCTTCCTTCCTCCCGTACTTCCTTCCTTCTTCCTTTTCTTCCTCCCTTCCTTCTTTCCTTTTCATCCCTTTCCTTTCCTCCCTCCCTCCCTCCTCCCTTCCTTCCTTCCATCTGTCCTTCCTTCCTCTCCTTCTCTCTTCCTTTCCTTCCTTTTAACAGCACCCTCTAGGGCCAGAGATGTGATGAACGTGAGTGAGGTCGGACATTTATTTTGGCAGGCCTTTAAACATTGCATTATTACCCATTCTTAACCCAATATGGCCGTTTCATACAGTAAGGCCTCTCTGTGCTCTCACCATGTTCTCGTGTGGACGTGGTAGCGGTACATGTGATCCACCAGGCCGTACTTGTTGTTGCTAAGCGCCTTGTATCCGCCGTGGACGAACACGCAGCCGCTGGCCTCGTCGTAAACGCTGCTGTGGCCGTAGACCTCCCTGGACCACGGCGCCGCCGGCAGACACCACCTGCCACGAGTTAGACCCTGACAGACAGAGAGAGAGAGAGAGAGAGAGAGAGAGAGAGAGAGAGAGAGGAGAGAGAGAGAGACAGAGAGAGACAGAGAGAGAGAGAGACAGAGAGAGACAGAGAGAGACAGAGAGAGGTTGATTAATGCACAGCGCTCAGGGAAAGGGATCAAAGTGGATCGCTTAAAAAGTTTTTGATGCGTTGGCAAGTTTGGCTTTTCACTTTCATGCCAAAAAAAAATCTGTAAGTAATTCTGGAGGTGAGATAGAATAAGAGAATAAGAGAGAGAAAAGAGGAGTGAAAGCCAAACAGAGAGAGAGAGAGAGAGAGAGAGAGAGAGAGAGAGGAGAGAGAGAGAGAGAAGAGAGAGAGAGAGAGAGAGAGAGCCAGAGGAAATCCGAGTGTATTGAATTTTGAAAGTGTCCCTTTATTAGAGCGGTGCGATGCATACAGATGGTTTCACGTGTGGAGGAAAATCTTATTAAAAAACAAGGCCTGAGTTACATCATCCGAGTATCTGCCCCCCGTCTCCCCCCCGCCCCCCCCTCCGAAATCACAGCACAATAAACAGAAGGCTTAGATAGAAAGAGGAGGAGGAACTTCAGAGGTCGGAGGAAACGTGCGATCATCTGAAACCCCCCTGAGACCCAGAGAGGTATCAGAACACAAAGAGACAAAAAAAACTGAGAGAGAAAAAGAGAAACTGAGACATAAAATGATCTAAAAAGCTTCACATCATCCTCTAAAGTTGTATTTTTATACTACTGTAAATCAGGAATCTGCATCATGGTGGCCCCGAGCAGAAGAGCAGAAGAGGTCATTCAAATGTAATAAAGAACAATAACTCAGTCAGAGAAGTATGTTTTTTTAAATTAAAAACATTTTACACACACAAATTATAACTTAACCCTCCTGTCGTCCTCCCGGGTCAAATTGACCACCTCTCTTTTGACTGTTCCTTCCTTCCCTCCTTCCTTCCTTCCTTCCTTCCTTCCTTCCTTCCTTCCATACTTACTTCCTCCCTCCCTCCTTCTTCTTTACCTTCATCCCTTCCTTCTCTCCTTCCTTCCTTCATTCCTTCCTTCCCCTTTTCCTCCATCCATCCCTCCTTACTCCTTTCCTTCCTTCCTTCCTTCTTTCCTCCCTTCCTACTTCCTTCCGTCCTTCCTTCCTTCCTTCCTTCCTTCCTCCTTTCCTTCTTTCTTCTTTGCCTTCATCCCTTCCTTCTCTCCTTCCTTCCTTACTCCTTTCCTTCCTTCTTCTTTTTCCTCCATCCCTCCACTCCTTCCTTCCTTCATTCCTTCCTCCTTCCCTCCTTCTTCTTTGCCTTCATCCATTCCTTCTCTCCTTCCTTCCCTTACTACCGTCCTTCCTTTTTTCCTTCCATCCTTCCTTCCTCATTCCTTCCTTCGTCACTTCCTTCCTTCTCTTTTGACTGTTTGTTCCTTCCTTCCTTCCTTCCTTCCTGGTTTAAGTCCTTGATTCCTGTTGTTTTTGTTTTTTTTTAGGCACAAAAAGTCCAAAAAGTATAAAACACTAATGTGACCAAGCTATGTAGTGATTGTGACATGTTTCAGTGTTAAATCAACTTCTCAGCTCTCTCCTGGACAAACTACAATATGTATTTAATGAAGACGCTTGTTTCTAAATGACTTTAAACACATATTAGACAGTTCTGTTCTGCAGTGTCTTGTTTATTGCATTATATATGTGGGAAGAAAGGAGGAGAAGGAAAGGCTGGAGTTTGGGTCCATTTGGGGACAATTTCATCTCAATTTCTTTCATATTATGATAATCATATTATAAAAAAGCCATTTATGTTGTTTCACCAGAGACACAGAGATGTTTTTCAATGAGCACTTTGTGAAGGGGAGAAAGGAAGGAAGGAAGGAAGGAAGGAAGGAAGGAAGGAAGGAAGGAAGGAAGGAAGGAAGGAAAGGAGGAAGGAAGGAAGGAGGGAGGGAGGGAGGAAGGAAGGTAGGAGGGAGGGAGGGAGGGAGGAAGGAAGGAAGTGAGGGAGGAAGGAAGGAAGGAAGGAAGGAAGGAAGGAAGGAAGGAAGTGAGGAAGGAAGGAAGGAAAGTAGTAAGGAGGGAGTGATGGAGAAAAAGAGGAAGGAAGGAAGGAGAGAAGAAAGGGAGGAAGGAAGGAAGGAAGGAAGGAAGGAAGGAAGGAAGGAAGGAAAGAGGGAGGGAGGGAGGGGGAGGAAGGAAGTGAGGGAGGAAAGAAGGAAGGACGGAAGGAAGGAAGGAAGGGAGGGATGGAGGAAACAAGGAAGGAAGGAAGGAAAGGAGTAAGGAGGGAAGGAGGGATGGAGGAAGGAAGGAAAGAAAGGAGTAAGGTGGGAGGGATGGAGGAAAAGAGGAAGGACGGAAGGAAGGAAGGAATAACGGAGGAAGGAAAGAAGGAAGGAACGAAGGAAGGAACGAAGGAAGGAAGGAGTTACTGACGGGAGGAAGGACGGAAGGAAGGAGGAAGGAAGGAACGAAGGAAAGAAAGGATATGTATAATCTATATTTCCTTTATATTAAATCATATTATTGATATAAGCACAACAAATCTAGCACCAGTTTTGTTCTTTTGATGAAAATGTGCCAATAAAGCTTCACTGAACTGGAACATGAAGGAGACAAAGGAGGAAGAAGAAGAATAGACACAGAAGAAGAAGGAGGATAAAAAAAAGAGAAGAGGAGTGTACTGTATATGAAGAAAAAGAAGAAGGTCAACTCTTATCTTTCCTCTAGCAGCTAATTGCTGTGAACCTGCTTCTCTGTGTTGTCATTAAATCCTTTTACCTCATATTTTACTCTCCACTCCTCTACTCTCCTCCTCCTCTCTGAAGCCTAATGATGCCCAGCACAGACTGAGACTGTGACAATGTCAGAGAGAGAGAGAGAGAGAGAGAGTGAGAGAGAGAGAGAGAGACAGAGAGAGACATAGAGAGAGCGACATAGAAAGAGAGACATAGAGAGAGAGACATAGAGAGAGAGACATAGAGAGAGAGACATAGAGAGAGAGAGACATAGAGAGAGAGAGAGAGAGACATAGAGAGAGAGAGACATAGAGAGAGAGACATAGAGAGAGAGACATAGAGAGAGAGAGAGAGAGAAGAGAGAGAGAGAGAGAGACATAGAGAGAGAGAGACATAGAGAGAGAAAGAGACATAGAGAGAGACATAGAGAGAGACATAGAAAGAGAGAGAGACATAGAGAGAGAGAGAGAGAGAGAGAGAGGAGAGAGAGAGAGACATAGAGAGACATAGACAGAGAGAGAGAGAGAGAGAGAGAGAGAGAGAGAGAGAGATAGAGAGAAGAGAGAGAGAGAGAGAGAGAGGTGGGTGAAGATGAAAGTGATAGACAGATGAGGGGAGAGAGGGAAAAGAAAAGGTGAGGAAGGGAAGGAGAGATGACACAGAGGGGTCAGGAAGAGAGAGGCGAGGCAGATGAAAGGAGAGAAAAAAAGAGAGAGGGAGGGAGGGAGGGATGAGAGAGTGTATAAAAAGAAGAGAGAGAAGGTAGTGATGAAGGAGGAAGAGGCGGAGGGATGGAGGGATGGAGGGAAGAAAAGGATGACAGGCAGGTAGGAGAGTGAGAGAACGCAGCGGATTCATTAATCATTGTCTTCTACCAGACGCTCCGGCCTGGATGCCACCGCTCCTTAATGACCAGTGTGTGTGTGTGTGTGTGTGTGTGTGTGTGTGTGTGTGTGTGTGTGTGTGTGTGTGTGTGTCTAATGGAAGATGTGGACATGTGCTTGTGTGTATCTTTGTGTGTGTGTCTATATGTCAAATGGAAATTGTGTACGTGTGTGTGTGTATCTTTGTGTGTGTGTCTCAGTGTGTCTGTGTGTGTGTCTATATGTCAGATGGAAGTTGTGTACGTGTGTGTGTGTGTGTGTGTGTGTGTGTGTATCTGTGTGTGTGTGTGTCTGTATGTCTAACAGTAGTTCTGTACATGTGCGTGTTTTTGTGTGTGTGTGTGTGTGTGTGTGTGTGTGTGTGTGTGTGTGTGTTTTCATGTTTTCCTCTCCAGATTGTATCAGTGATCCAGCTCTAACATCAGCTGCTGGTGTAACACTAGTTAGTCGACAGCGCCATCTAGTGGTCACACCTGGAAACTACCTGAACATTAAACCCTCATATGAACCTCTACATTAATCTGATGCTCCTCCTCTGATGAGACGGATGTTTAACAGATATGTGACGTGTGATCTGACTGCAGGAATAAAAAATAATAATAAACATGAAACATAAAAAGATGAGTGACTTTTATACTTTCTGTTAAGATTAATGTCAGTCACATATAATGACCAATATAAATAATATAAATAATATAAATAACATTCCTCTCAGAGACGAAGGAAGGCATTAAACACAGGACATGGTGCATAATACTCTGCAAAAGCTACTAGGATATAACATTTCTATGGACTGTAAAACTTTATATATATATGTGTAATTTCAACGAGGGAAATGTGAATGTAAGTGATATCTGGTAAAGGTTTTATTGATACACAAATGGACACAATTTAAAAACACAGATGAAAAATGGACATGATGAGGACTTGAAAGAATGTGAAGAATGAGACTCCCCTAATGGTATTTATTCTTCATTGTTTTATTTGTTTGTTCCTTTTTCTTTTTTTATGATGTCCTTTTGTTGTTTTTTAAAAAAAGGAAAAACTAATAAAAATCAAAGATAAAAAAAACAAAAAATCCAGTATTGTTATTATCCTAATTTTTACTTATTTACTTGTGTTTTATATATTTTTTTCCTAATAAATAATGTTTAAAAGGTTTTTTTTTAATCTTATTTATTTATTTATTTTAATTTTCCTAATGAATAATGTTAAACGGTTTTATTTATTATTTTTTTTATTTTATTTTATTTTATTTTCCTAATAAATAATGTTTAAACTTATTTATTTATTATTTATTTTTTTATTTTATTTTATTTTATTTTCTTAATAAATAATGTTTAAACGTTTTTTTTATATTTCTTTTATTATTTTTTTTAATTTTCTTTCCTAATAAATAATGTTTAAACTTATCTTTTTTTTATGTTTCTCCAGCTTTTGTAAAGCATTTTGAATTACACAGCGTATGAATTGTGCTTTACAAATAAACTTGTCTATTATTAAACATCCAGTGTTTGACTTTCATCGATAAAAAGTAAATAATCACCACAAAAAAAAAAAAGAAATCAAAGAAACCAAACCAATGAGCTGACTCAGCACTCACTGATGTTGTACTCCTGAACTTTGTTGACGTAGCTGTAGATCGGCGAGTATCCGAAGAACATCAGCATCACCGGTTCTCCGTCGGCCAGCTCCACCACGTGGGCCGTGTGACCCTCCAGGGCGTAGGGAGGGGGAGGGGGACGGTTTCCACGGCGACCAGGTGCGTCTGGGGATGTTGAACACCCACAGCTCGTCCGTCACGTTGGCCGATCCCGCCTCCAGCTTCCCGCCAAACATGTAGATGTCGTCCTGCAGGAGGAGGAGGGGGGGCAGGAGGGTGGGGGGGGGGGGGGGCAGAGAGAGGTTTAGTTTGAAAGGAAGTGACACTGCAGGAAAGAGTGATGTCATCATAATGTTTTTTGTCATTTCCTTTCGTGTGTTTCCATCT
Source organism: Scomber japonicus (assembly GCF_027409825.1). Taxonomy (NCBI): domain Eukaryota; kingdom Metazoa; phylum Chordata; class Actinopteri; order Scombriformes; family Scombridae; genus Scomber; species Scomber japonicus. The sequence goes on along the minus strand of NC_070591.1, from coordinate 5,183,606 downwards.
CTGCAGTCGAAGTTTGATTAAAGATTAAGTCAGAAGCTTCCCTCCTTCCTTTCTTCCTTCCTTCTTTCCTGCCTTCTTGCTTCCTTCCTTCCACCTTCCTTTCCTCCCTCATTTCTTTCATCACTTCCTTCCTCCTTTCTTTCCTTCTTCCCTCCTTTCCTTCCTTCCCTTCCTTCCTCCCTCCTTTCCTTTCTTCTCCCTTCCTTCCTTCCTCCCTCCTTTCCTTCTTTCCTCCCCTCTTTCCTCCCTCCTTTCCTTCATTCCTTCCTTCCTCCCTCCTTTTCTTCCTTCCTCCCCTCCTTTAACCACTGCAGTTTGTTGCTTTTTGTTTTTAATCAATACACAAACTTTCCTCCCTTAATCAAGCATAAAAACTTATTTTTCTTTAAAATCCAGTCATGTTTTAACACATACAGTATAAAACCATTTTCTTTCTGTCTGACAAGTTTTTTTCTCCAAATAAAAGTTCAATAACCTTCAGTCAAAAATCTTTAAAATAAATAACAGTCTCCTGTAAAGTTAATTTTCAGTATCTGTGCACTGGAGGTTTCACATTTCCACATCACACCTAAAGTAAAGTTGAATATTGAACCACAACAACAAAAAAAACTGTTGTGATGTCACAAATCATGTTTGCAGGTAAACGCCTTAAACTGAGATTTCATGTGAGCTCAGAGACACTTTCCTCCTTAAAAAATAATTCTGCACATTCATCATTTCTGCACGGAGAAGAGAAAAACATCCAAGAGGAAAATCACAGGGAACTTTTCTTTATGTGAAAATTGGAAACTGTGAATAAAAGCAGATGTCTGGAAACACATTTAATGATACTGAACATCTGTCTAATGTTCTCTGCCAACACTGGTCCCATATTTTCCTTATAAAGCGTTTCCACTGTTATCTTAAATCTTACAATACTGCACAGCAATTCATATTTTACTTTGGAAAAAAGTTTGGATCAAAGTTGACGGACCAACCAACAGAGTGAGGACATAAGTGTGGCTAAAAGTGAAGATAAGTGAAAGAAAACTAAACTTAAACTTAAATGGAGCCTTAAATCCTTATTTTACATGAAATGTCTTTGTCCAGCTGAATCTAGGTGCCAGTTGAAGACTTGATGTCTCTAATGATAAACTCTGAGCTCTAATATCTATTTTACTCCACATTATTATTATCATGCATCAAATATTCTCTTTTAGTATTGAAACTGTGCACAAATACAGGCGGTGCATTTAATGATATTAAACATCTGCCAACACATAATGTTTGCCCTCCTGTTGTCGTCCGGTCAAGAAAGGATAGGAGGAAGGGATGAGGAATGGAGGAAGGAAGGAAGGAAGGAAAGTAGTAAGGAGGAAAAGAGGAAGGAAGTAAGGAGAGAAGGAAGGAAAAAAGAATGGAGGAAAAGAGGAAGGAAGGAAGGAGAGAAGGAAGGGAAGGAGTAAGGAGGGAGGGAGGAAAAATGGACGGAAGTAAGGAAGGAAGGAAAGGAGTAAGGAGGGAGGGAGGAAAAAAGGAAGGAAGTAAGGAAGGAAGGAAAGGAGTAAGGAGGGAAGAAAGGAAGGAAGGGTTAGGGTTAGGGGAAGTTTAATACGATGGCCGGTTCCCTCAAACAACCAACGCTGTCCAAAACATTTGCATCTGATCAATATCGGTATCGGCCAATACCCAAGTCTGCAATATCGGTATCGTATCGGAAGTGGAAAATATGATACGCTGCAAACTTAAGTGACTAAGTGAAGTAACTCCTTTCATCTCTCCTCTGTGTTACAAGGAGGGTTTGAGGTTAAAAGGTTGTATGTGTGTGTGTGTGTGTGTGTGTGTGTGTGTGTGTGTGTGCATGAGTAACTGCAGCCTTCAAATCATCTCCAGGCATCAGTCGGACACGCTGACCTCCTCTGGATCAAATCTCACCTTCACCGCAGCACAACACACACATTTATCTTCCTTCTCTGCTCCGTCTCTGCTCCGTCCATCACTATTACATTTCCACTTCCTCACAGGATAAAGCTCGTGTCCCAGTATTTGGACAGTGAGCCATGGTTTGACCCTCCGAGCTGTGAAGTGAGTGATGTGCGGAGGGGCGCGTGGAGGGTTTCTGATGTTCTCATTTCTTGTGCAGCTAAGTTGAAGAATGGGTCAGACTCAAACTCCCAGATAACGTTTCACAGTCTTGTAAGATGACTCTCTATCTCTGCACTTCTTTTCTAGATAAGCGTTTACTGCATTCCTGTTGTCCTTGAGTCAAGGAAGGAAGGGAGGAAGAAGGAAGGAAAGGAGGGAAGGAGGGAAGGAAGGCAGGGAGGGAGGAAGGAGGGAAGGAAGGAAAGAAGGGAGGAAGGAAAGGAGAAAGGAGGAAGGAAAGAAAGGAGGAAGGAAGGGAGGAAGAAGGGAGGAAGGAAGGAGGGAAGGAAGGGAGGGAGGGAGGAAGGAGGGAAGGAAGGAAGGAAAGGAGGGAGCAAGGAGGGAAGGAAAGAAGAAAGAAGGAAGGGAGGATGGAGGAAATTAGGAAAGAAGGAAGGAAAGGAGGGAGGAAGGAAGGAGGAAAGGAGGAGGGAGGGAGTGAGGGTGGGAGGAAGGAGGGAAAGGAGGAAGGAGGAAAGGAAGAGAAGGAAGGAAAGAAGGACAGAAGGAAGGAAGGAAGGGAGGAAGGAAGGAACAGTAAAAACAGACGGGGTTAATTTGACCCGGGAGGACGACAGGAAGTTTAACTGAAATGAATTCTCTCTTCCGATTCTTTAGGACTATTAAATGCAAGTAACGAGCAGTTTGAGTTTCCCAAAGAGGAAAATAAAAACTGCTTCAGGCACAGACAAATATAATTAAACCCACACTGTCTGTCTGCACCTGCGGCTACATCGGAAAAGATATGCAAAAAAAAAAATTAAATACACGAGGTGATTCCCAAAAAATGATCTAGGAAGCTAAAAATTACTTTTAATGTTCTCTACGAATAAATTATCTCCTCTTTTTATGTTTAGAGAAGCAAAGCTGCCAGGATAGTTTACAAATGAGCATAAAGAGGCTATTCATACACACACACAAACACACACACACACACACACACACACACACACACACACACACACACACACACACACACTACAAGAAGCTACAAGAATTTTGTCTCCAGCTCATGAAAACATGGCAGCAGGATTGATGTGCTCACCTCTGGACTGATGAAGAGTAATGGATGTGTTTGTACAGTGTGTGTGTGTGTGTGTGTGTGTGTGTGTGTGTGTGTGTGTGTGCGTGTGTGTGTGTGAGGGTGCTTTACAAGAACAGATGTGTTGAGGTAAATCTAAATATACTTTATTTAATCAGTAAATCAGTAAAAACAAGCATCTGTGTGTGTGTGTGTGTGTGTGTGTGTGTGTGTGTGTGTGTGTGTGTGTGTGTGTGTGTGTGTGTGTGTGCGTTTTTCTATCCTGGTGGGGACCGAAACCTGACATATTACTTACGCGTGGGGACCGATGCACGAGCATTGGAATCAATAGCAAACAGCCTCCTGATAGGCCTGGTCCCCACAGAGTTCACACACGGTACTGCAGTGCACGAATTTCCCCGGTGTGTATTTTAGCATATAAGATTTGTATTAGCATATTAGCTTAGCGATGGAACTGGATTATTAGATGCAGTGTTAATGGTTAGGGTTAGGGTTTCAATCCAACATTTGTTCAAATACTGAATATGAACTGTACTGTGGTCAACAGTGATGTCAAGTGCATGCTAATAGACGTTAACATTATGGGTCCCAACGAGGGGGGCAAAATTCAGGTTTCAAATTTATGTGAGAGTTATTGATATTTCAAGTCATTTTTTTGTTCAAACAGAATTATGATGAATTTATGAGTTAAAATTAAGTCTCTAGGCCCTTTAGAAAGGCTGGACCCCACGGGACATCACCAAATCAGGGGTCCCCATGATGTAGTAAAAACAGGTATGTGTGTGTGTGTGTGTGTCCTCACTTAGCACAAGTGTCTATATGTTTTATACATTGTTCTATTGTTGTTTTAGTTATTATGCTGTATTTGTGTGTGTGTGTGTGTGTGTGTGTGTGTGTGTGTGTGTGTGTGTGTTACCTGGTAGAGAGCCAGTGAGTGTCCGTATCTGTAGAGAGGAGCGTTGCTGACAGGAACAGCGTCCCACGTACTGCTCTCCAGGTTGTAGCTGCTCACACAAAGAAAATCAAACAATAACAAAAACATTTCAACAGTGTAAAACATCTGCAGCGCTCTTTACCTCCAACTAAATACTTTATTACTAAATGTAATCCCTATAGATCAGGGGTTTCAAACATGCGGCCCGTGGGCCAGAACCGGCCGGCCGAGGGGTTCAAACCGGCCTACTTTCCTTCCTGTCTTTTTTTCCTTCCTTCCTTCCTTCTGTCCGTCCTTCCTCCCTTTCATTCTTTCTTTTTTCCTTCCTTCCTTCCTTCCATCTTTCCTTCCTTTCTTCCTCCCACCCTTTTATTCCTTCCTTCCTTCTGCCCTTCCTTCCTTCCATCTGTCCTTCCTTCCTTCTGTCCTTCCTTCCTTTTGTCCTTCCTCCCTTTCATCTGTCCGTCCTTCCTCCCTTTCTTTCTTTCTTTTTTCCTTCCTTCCTTCGTTCCTTCCAACTTTCCTTCCTGCCTTCCTTCCTTTCTTCCTCCCACCCTTTTATTCCTTTCTTCCTTCCTTCATTCATTCCATCTGTCCTTCCTTCCTTCTGTACTTCCTCCCTCCCTTTCTTCCTTCCTTCCTTTCATATGTCCTTCCTTCCTCCCTTTCTTTCTTTTTTCCTTCCTTCCTTCCTTCCTTCTGTCCTACCTTCGTCCCTTTCTTTCTTTTTTCCTTCCTTCCTTCCTTCCTTTCATCTGTCCTTCCTTCGTCCCTTTCTTTCTTTTTTCCTTCCTTCTTTCCTTTCTTCCTTCCTGCCTTCTTTTCCGTCCTTCCTTCCTTCCTTCCTTCCTTCCTTCCTTCCATCTTTTTAATGATCGGGCCCACATCAGATCAAATTGGACTGTATGTGGCCCTTGAATGAAAATGAGTTTGACTCCTCTGCAAGTTGTAAGCAGAAGTAAACATATAATGCTGTAAAACAACCTTTTTTCTCTCCATTAAATAAATTTTCTTTTCATAAATCTCCGTTAAATAATCATCATATTAATCTCATTCTTATAAAATATAACTAAACCGCTGACCGCTGCTGATCTGTGTATCATGTGTTTCCCATTTCTTTTATTAAATGATGCAGTTTTAATTAATTAAATCATAAACCAGGAAGTAAATCATGCTGTGTTTAATTAAGCAGTCGCTCCACATCCAGACACAGTCGAATAAAAGCATCATACACAGATTTAACCCTTTACATACTGTTCATACTCTGACTCATAATTAGTCTATACATTAATTCACTTTCATAAATTCCTCCATCAGTCATTAATAAATGTTTGATTAAAAGACATTAACAACATGTTTTAATGCTGATTTGGGCATTTTTTACTTTTTATTTTTACTTTTGCATTTATAAAAATGTTTATTAGCTGCACAAAAATGTTAAAAAATTATGCATTTTATTTCCATTTGTGTACACTGTGAGTCACATTAGGACAAGTCACAGTTAGTGGGGTTTTTTGTTTTTAATTGTATGTTTTTATTAAGGCTGTCAGCGTTAACGTGTTAATCGCGATCAGATTAATGCAATCCATAACGCATTAATTTTTTTTTATCGCATTTTAATGTTGCAAGCCTTTTTGTCCCTTCTACTCCCCCGTAGACGGCTCCTCTAGCTGTAGCGCTATGCTTTGAAGTGGCCTCCTGCAGTAAACCTACCGCGCTGATGGAAAGTAAGAGAGCTACTGGACTTTTGAACGGCTTGTTTAACTTTAAAACACTTCCAGACGCTTCAGTTGACAAGTCAAAAGTAAAATGCAACCTGTGTCAAACGGAGTTTAACTACCACCGGAGTACGTGGAGTTTGAGTTATCAAACTCGGCTATCAGTGAATTATAAAAATAAATAAAACAGTTAGCAGGCATTTGGCCAAGTCAATCAGCAGTCGAGTTCTACTTTAATGAGCAAAGTCACAATCTTACAGGAATAAGTTGTTTTATTTTGAGGAAAAAAACTGAAGAATTAAGAAGATAAGTGACCAAAAAACTTTAAGGACTTTATTCTCATACTGAAAATACTTTTTTTTCTGTTTTCTTTCAAACGATGTTGTATAATCTAATCTTGTAGAAATCAGACTGAATCTCATCATATGAAGATGTTTTCCACAGATTGTGGCATTAATACTCTGAGTCTATATTATAATACACAATACTATGATGGGCTGTTACTGTTTTCTGCAGTTGGGTTGTTTTTTTTTGTTTTCTTGTTTTTTTTTTTGCATTTAAAAAAAAACAACAACTAGCTGAGGCCAAGCTATGACATCACATTCCATTATGGCTCTGGAACCCCGGTGATGTCATACAGCTCGATGATGTCATAGTGCCACATTAACTCAGAAACTCTGAAGTCAGAGACCATCGAGGCAGGGATCATTTTCTCAGTGACACTCAGAGCGTCCACTAGGAAAAAGCTTTTCACACACTTCACACAAACTCTCTATAGATCTGATAGAATCTGTGTTGAACCGAAATGGCGAGAAGAAATATCTCAAGACATCAAGTAAGAATTATTTTTAACCAGAAGTTTTTTTTTTCGAATTTTTTTCAGGATTTTTTTTTTTTATCTACTTATTTGATTCAACCAAAAATCATTGTGTGAAAGGGAAATATTTTAAATAGTTAGTTTGATATGTTGCAGTTGGGTGTTGAAATATTAAACATCTGTATTTAAGAGACTTTATTTAAGAGAAATACAGAAACTATATTTGACAGACTGAAACAATCGTATCTTGTTGCATGAAAATGATTTACTTGTAGTTGTTAAGGCTTATAATAAAACATGGACTTTAAGACAGTGCATGTACATAATGTTACTGTTTGAAAATAATGATTATGATTAATGATGATAAACACATCCTGTTAGATATTTCAGATGTATTTTTATTTAAATATTTTCTCAGGAGAATGAAACAATTAGTTTTAATGGCAGCAGATCATTCAGCTGTATAAATAAGTGTAAAGATGAAGGACTTCCTGTGTGTCTGTGTGTATCTACAGTGAGAATGGGACAGTATTTTTAACCTGCATGTACATTTCTGTCTTTCAGGCATTTAGCCAAATGCAGCGCGATAATAGCAATATCGCGGAGTCCCTGCGTCAAGCGCTGCTGGACTCGATAACAGAAAATAAGAAGCTGGTCTCAGAAGTCTCTGCAATAAAGCAGCAGCTGGCCGACCGAGAGATGAGCAGCGAGCAGGAACGAACCAAACTGCTCAGTGAAAAAGACACTTTGGCTGCAAATCTGTCTCGGGCCAATAAAAAGTTCAGTGACATGGAGGGAGGCACCAAGCAGCTTCAGAAGCAGTTTTATGACCTGCGCTGGGAGATGAACAAAAGACTCAAACAAAAGAGACAAGTTCAATCTCTCCAACTCTCCATCACTGCTGACCAAAAACATCAGCAGGAGGATGTGGAGACGAAGCTGCAGCAGGTCAGCCAGGAGAAGGCCGACATGACGGAGATCATGAGCCAGAAGGAGAAGGAGCAGCTTCAGAAGCAGCTGTACGATCTGCGCTGGGAGATGAACGAAAAACTGAAAGAAAAAGAAAAAGAAGTTCACTCCCTGACGCAATCGCTCCTGGGTTCCTCTCTGGAGAAGCGTCTCTTACAGGAGGAAGAGGTCGCAAATCAGGCCAATAAAAAAATAAGTGACATGGAAGAAGATGCAAAACAGCTTCAGAAGCGGTTTTATGACCTGCGCTGGGAGACGAACAAAAGACTGAAACAAAAAGAAGAAGAAGTTCGATCCTTGAAGTTATCTCTCCAACAAGTCACTAAACTGAACTCTGAATGGCAAAGCAAGCTTCTTAAAGAGAAGGAGGCTGCTGCTGACCTGGAGAGGAAGCTGCAGCAGGTCAGCCAGGAGAAGGCCGACATGACGGCGATCATCAGCCAGAAAGAGAAGGAGCTGATGGACAGTCTGGCTGAACTGAGCCAACACAAATCTAAATATGAAGCTCTGGAGAAACGTCTCTCTGATGAGGAAGCAGAGAGGAAGTCCAGAGTGGAGAAAGCAAAGGAGCTGCATCTGAAAGCAGAAGATGAGCAACTCCAGACAGTTCAATCTCTCCAACAGGAAGTCACTGAACTGAACAGCAAGCTTCTTAAAGAGAAGGAGGCTGCTGCTGACCTGGAGACGAAGCTGCAGCAGGTCAGCCAGGAGAAGGCCGACATGACGGCGATCATCAGCCAGAAGGAAGCTGAATATGAAGCTCTGGAGAAACGTCTCTCAGAGGAGGAAGCAGAGGAGGAAGCAGAGGAGGAAGGAAGGAAGGAGGAAATGGCCGAATTGGAGAAATTACACGAGCTGCAGAGAGAACGTCTGGAGCTCCTGGAACAGCAAAACACTAAACTACAGGTACGAAGATTCACATCTGATTAATAAGCTTTTA
>NC_070591.1:5157562-5170062 GCF_027409825.1 Scomber japonicus | reverse complement strand
CTTCCTCCCTCCTTTCCTTCCTTCTTCCTCCCTTCCTTCCCTCATCCTTTCCTTCCTTCTTCCTCCCTTCCTTCATTCCCTCTTTCTTTCCTTCCTCCCTCCCTCCTTTCCTTCCTTCTTCCTTCCGTCCTTCCCTCCTCCTTTCCTTCCTTCCTTCCTCCCTCCTATCCTTCCTTCTTCCTCCCTCCCTTCCTTCCCCTTTCTTTCCTTCCTTCCTCCCTTCTTTCCTTCCTTCCTCCTTTCCTTCCTTCCCCCTTTCTGGCCTTCCTTCCTTCCCCCTCACTCCTTATTTCCTTCCTTCTTCCTCCTTCCTTCCTTCCTTGACTCTAGGGACAACACAAGGGTTAAAGGTGTAGTCCACTTTTAACTTTTCTCATATTCAAATATGACCCGACCAACATCATGAAGGGTTTTAATGCTGCAGGTTGTTTAATGTTTAATATTTAATGTTTCAGCAGGTAACAAATGAAGATTCAGTGCAAACACAAAGAGAGGAAAGAAAAAAGAAAAAGAAAAAAGAAAAAAGAGAAAGCATTCAGATGTTAAATCCTCGGTGGAGCGTTGAGCACAGTGGGGGGATGAAATAGAGGACATCATCTTTTCATTTACACAAAAAACTTAGGTCGGTTGCTATGGTAACCAGCACTGCTATTACCCCACTGAGACTAGGTGACTGTCTGTTAGTCCCAGAGACAGAGACACACACACATACACACACACACACACACACACACACACACACACACACACACACACACACACACAGACACACACACACACACACAGGTTTTTTTGTGCAAGTTTCTGGATTTATGCTTATTTTTTTTATCTCTCCTGTATAAAATAAAAGCTTTGCAGTGTTATTAAAGTCCTAAGTTCACCAAGCAGACAGAGCATCACACACACAATCTCACAATCTCATTACTTCTGAGTAAAAAAACAAAAAACAGGATTTTGTGCAAAACATTGAATCACCCAAATAACTGACACAGAGCTGCTGCTGCTGCTGCAAATGTGAGGAAAAATGATGCAGTGCAAAAGTGGTGAAGAAAAAACCTCAAACTCAATCTCTAATAACCTAAAACAGTTTGAATCAGGTTATAAAATATACACACAACCCTTAATATAAACTGTGCATGGTCTTATTAAAGCATTTAGATTAACTTTAAATTCATTATCAAACTATTAACAAGATATAAGCTTTCAGTCACAGTGACAGAAACATCCAGAAAAGTTAAAATAACATTAAAATGGTTTATTATGGTCTGAAAAATGGGATTAAATATATATACAGTATATTAACTTGTTGTGGGGAACTATTGCACTGTATTGTTATATATTATATTTACAGATACATGAAAGGTTAAATCCTTCCTTCCTCCCTCCATCCTTACTCCTTTCCTTTCTTCCTTCTTTCGTTCCTCCATCCTTTCCTTCCTTCCTTCCTCCTTTCCTCCTTACTCCTTTCCTTCCTTACTTCCTTCCTTCATTCCTCCATCCTTACTCCTTCCTTCCTTCCTTCTCTCCTTCCTTCCTCCTTTCCTTCCTTCCTCCTTACTCCCTTCCTTCCTTCCTTCCTTCCTTCCTTCCTCCTTTGCTTCCTTGCTTCCTTCCTCCTTACTCCCTTTCTTCCTTCCTCCCTCCCTCCTTACTCCTTTCCTTCCTCCTTACTCCCTTCCTTCCTTCTCTCCTTCCTACCTCCCTGCCTCCCTCCTTACTCCTTTCCTTCCTTCCTTCCTTCCTTCCTTCCTTCCTTCACCTGAGGACAACAGGAGGGTTAACTTCATAAATCTGCAGATACAACTTCTTAATTCAATTGCATTTAATGTGGTTATTAAATGTATAAAGGCTGTTAAATGTCTTCAGAAAGGTAATTACATGCAAATATTCTAAAGAGAAATCTCCAGGTTTTATATTAATACTGTTATTTCCTTATTGGTGAGTTATTCAGCTCCTTAACTTCATAAATCTGCAGATAAAACTTCTTAAATTCACTTTTATTGTGCTGTTTCTAGCTGTGCTTACACCTTTCAGCCAGTAGGGGGCAGCGTCTCACCACACTTCCTGCTCTGTTGGAGTCACATTAGAAATATTATTATTATGTAAAATAATTGTTTTGAGGACAAATTCAGCGTTGATGAGATTATACACATCAATGTAGTGTGTCTCTGTGTGTGTGTGTGTGTGTGTGTGTGTGTGTGTGTGTGTGTGTGTGTGTGTGTGTGTGTGTGTGTGTGTGTGTGTGTGTTTGGCAGTGAGTCTCGACACACTGATGAGGGTTTTAACACAAAATAGAGAAAGCCGTTTAAACAGTGTTTCCACATTAAAATGAGCATATTCATTTAGGAGCGTCGCTATAATTGCCTTCAACAAATGAGATAATTAGACTAAATTGACAAAACCTCCCACACACACACACACACACACACACACACACACACACACACACACACACACACACACACACACACACACACACACACACACACACACACATTTCACTTCACTGTGTGTTAGATTTTAGATTTTACCACGACTTTCAGATTCAGTACTAATTTGCATCAGGAAACATACGGCTTGATTAACCCTCTTGTCGTCCTCCCGGGTCAAATTGACCCCATCTGTTTTGGCTGTTCCCTCCATCCTCCCTCCCTCCCTCTCTCCCTCCCTCCTTCCTTTCTTTCTTCTTCCCTTCCTACCTTCCTTCTTTCCATCTGTCTTCCTTCCTCCCTTCCTCCTTTCCTTCTTTCCTTCCTTCCTTCTCTCCTTTCCTTCCGTCTTCATTCCTCCCTTCCTCCTTTCTTTCCTTCTTCCTTCCTCCCTTCCTTCCTTCCTCCTGTCTTCCTTCCACCCTTCCTCCTTTCCTTCCTTCCTTCCTCCCGCCCTCCCTCCTTTCCTTCCTTCCTCCTTTCCTTCCTTCTTCCTCCATTCCTCCCTTCCTCTCTCCCTCCTTTCCTTCCTTCCTTTTTTCCTTCTCTCCTTTCCTTCCGTCTTCCTTCCTCCCTTCCTCCTTTCCTTCTGTCTTCCTTCCTCCCTTCCTCCTCTCCTTCTGTCTTCCTTCCTCCCTTCCTTCTTTCATCCCTCTCTCCCTCCTTCCCTCCCTCCCTCCTTTCCTTTCTTCTTCTTCCCTTCCTTCCTTCTTCCTCCATTCCTTCCTTCCTCCCTCCCTCCTTTCCTTCCTTCTTCCTCCATTCCTTCCTTCTCCCCTCCCTCCCCCTCCTTTCCTTCCTTCTTCCTCCATTCCATTCCTTCCTTCCTCCCTCCCTCCTTTCCTTCCTTCTTCCTCCCTTCCTTCCTTCCTTGACTCGAGGACAACAGCTTGATTAAAAGGAGTGAGCTGCTGTGAGAGAAAACTGTTCACAAATGAAACATGAAAAAAGAGAAATAATGGAGCCACATATATTAAGCGTCGCTAAGCTAAGATTTCCCAGGACGTCACATCAATTGTTTCACATCATAAAATAATATTATGTTAAGCGAGATTACAAGTTGGAAGAATTTCATTTTTCTTTTTTTTTCTCTCCCTCGTTCGTTCTCATATTCACAAAACACATAAACAGACAAATCCTCTTTATGATAAGCATCATGGGAAATATGCTCTGTGTGTGTGTGTGTGTGTGTGTGTGTGTGTGTGTGTGTGTGAGAATAAATAATACTGATACTTTTATAATTAGACAGTAATGATGTGAAAAGCTGCAACAAGTTATTATTTTCATTATAAATTACTGGGCTGGGTTATTTTCTCCGTTAGTGGATTCATAGTCAAAAAATAAAATATGATAAATGTGTTTTTTTAATTATTAGAAACCAAAAGTGATGTCTTATCAAATGTCTTAATGAACAGTCCAAACTCTACATATATTTAGTTTAAATTAATTTAAAGACACAGAAGATGCTGCTCTTCTTATAAAATGATCCTCACAATAGCCGATAGACCAGGGCTGTCAAACATGAGGCCCGTGGGCCAGAACCGGCCCGCCGAGGGTTTCCGCCTCAGCCCACTTCCTGTCTTCTTTTCCTTCCTTCTTTTCATTCTTTGTTACTTAATTCCTTTCTTCCTTCCATCTTTCCTTCCTGTCTTCTTTTCCTTCCTTCCTTCCTTCCACCTGTCCTGTCTTCCTTCCATCTTTTCTTCCTGTCTTCTCTTCCTTCCTTCCTTCCTTCCACCTGTCCTGTCTTCCTTCCATCTCTTCCTTCCTTCCTTCCTTCCACCTGTCCTGTCTTCCTTCCATCTTTTCTTCTCTTCCTTCCTTCCTTCCTTCCTTCCACCTGTCCTGTCTTCCCTCCATCTTTCCTTCCTGTCTTCTTTTCCTTCCTTCCTTCCACCTGTCCTGTCTTCCCTCCATCTTTTCTTCCTGTCTTCTCTTCCTTCCTTCCTTCCTTCCACCTGTCCTGTCTTCCCTCCATCTTTTCTTCTCTTCCTTCCTTCCTTCTCTTCCTTCCATCTTTTTCTTCCTGTCTTCTTTTCCTTCCTTCTTTTCATTCTTTGTTACTTAATTCCTGTCTTCCCTCCATCTTAGCTTCCTGTCTTCTCTTCCTTCCTTCCTTCTACCTGTCCTGTCTTCCTTCCATCTTTTCTTCTCTTCCTTCCTTCCTTCTCTTCCTTCCATCTTTTTCTTCCTGTCTTCTTTTCCTTCCTTCTTTTCATTCTTTGTTACTTAATTCCTTTCTTCCTTCCATCTTTCCTTCCTGTCTTCTCTTCCTTCCTTCCTTCCACCTGTCCTGTCTTCCTTCCATCTTTTCTTCTCTTCCTTCCTTCCTTCTCTTCCTTCCATCTTTTTTCTTCCTGTCTTCTTTTTCTTCCTTCCTTCCTTCCTTCTCTTCCTTCCTTCCTTCTCTTCCTTCCTTCCTTCTCTTTCCTTCCTTCTCTTCCTTCCTTCCTTCCTTCCTCCCTACATCTTTTCTTCCTGTCTTCTCTTCCTTCTCTTCCTTCTCCTCCTTCCTTCCTTCCATTTGTCCTTCCTTCCTCACTCCTTGACTCCTTTCTCCCTCCCTTCCTTTCTTCCTTCTTTCTTCCTTTCTTCCTTCCATCTTTTTAATGATCCGGCCCACATGAGATCATATTGGTCTGTATGTGGCCCTTGAATGAAAATGAGTTTGACACCTCTGATCTACAGTCTAATAAAAAGAAGGTGAACAAGTGATATTGTGACTTCTTTAGTTGTGATTTGATCATTTTCAGGTCAAGAGAAACTTGAAAAACGTCTCCAAATGGACTGAATTAGGTCGTCTTGGTTACAAATAGGTTGTTTTAACAGAATGTCAATGACTATGTTTTAATGTGAAGCAATAATTCCTCACTGCATGATGAAATGAAGTCATGAAATAGAGCTGAAATAACGCTTATGTAACCCTTAAAATCCTTTAAAAAGTTTAATATTTTAGTCCACAAGTCTAGACCGGTTTCAAATGAGACATTATTTTGACTTGCAAATCAAATGCTTACCTTACTGGCATTATTAACATTAACAGCTATATATGAAATAAATCCTCCTGCTCACCCACAAATCACTAAACAACCCGGCCCCCCACCTACCTCACAGACCTGCTCCACCACTACACCCCCCTCCCAACCCCCCCCGCCCCCGTGCCCTCCGATCCTCAGAGGGAAATCTCCTTGCCCTACCCCAGGGGGGTCAAACTCATCTTCATTCAAGGGCCACATACAGACCAATTTGATCTTATGTGGGGCCGGTCCATTAAAAGATGGAAGGAAGGAAGGAAGGAAGGAAGGAAGGAAGGAAGGAAGGAAGGAAGGAAGGAAGGAAGGGAAGATAGGATGGAAGTAAGGAAGGAAGAACATACAGATGGAAGGAAGGAAGAGAAGACAGGATGGAAAGATGGAAGGAAGAAAGGAAGTAAGGAAAGATTGAAGGAAGGACAGATGGAAGTAAGGAAGGAAGGAAAGACAGATGGAAGGAAGAAAGGGAGGATCGAAGGAAGGGAGGAAGGAAGGAAGGAAAGATGCAAGGATAGAAGGAAGAGGAGAAGACAGTAAGGAAAGATGAAAGAAAGATAGGAAGGAAGGAAGGAAGGAAGGAAGGAAGGAAGGAAGGGAGGAAGGAAGGAAAGAAAGATGCAAGGATAGAAGGAAGAGGAGAAGACAGTAAGGAAAGATGAAAGAAAGAAAGGAAGGACAGATGGAAGGAAGAAAGGGTAGATGGAAAGATGGAAGGAAAAGAAGACAGGAAGGACAGTGGGCCGGATTGGACTCCTCAGCGGGCCGGTTTTGGCCCACGGGCCGCATGTTTATGACACCCCCTGCCCTACCCCCCCTCGGACCAAGCACCGAACTTGGGGGGACAGAGCCTTCCTCCACTGCCCCCCCCCCCCCCCCCCCCCCGCTGGAATTCACTCCCAAAACCCATCAGAGACTGTACAGACCCCCATACCTCCTAAAAACACACCTTTAACCTGTAAACTGTTTTTTATCCGTCTTCCTTCCTCCCATCCTCCTTTCTTTCCTTCTTTCCTTCCTCCCATCCGCCTTTCCTTCCTTCTTCTTCCCTTCCTTCCTTCTGTCTTCATTCCACCCTTCCTCCTTTCCTTCCTTCTTCCTCCTTTCCTTCCTTCTTCTTCCCTTCCTTCCTTCCGTCTTCCTTCCACCCTTCCTTCCTTCCTCCCTCCCTCCCTCCTTTCCTTTTTTTATCCTCTATGGGAGGAAGGAAGAAGGAAAGAAAGGAGGAAGAGAGGAAGGAAGACGGATAAAAAAACAGTTTACAGGTTAAAAGCCTGTAAACTGTTTTTATCCTCTTTCCATTTTATGTCTTTTTTTACTTGTAAGCATCTTGAAGCTAAAATGTATTATTATCATTATTATAATTTATTAAATGAGATTCTTCATATATATATAAACACACACAGCACATCATACATATTTGAAGTGGCTCTTTCCAGCTGCAGGCCAAGCAGCTAAATCTCTTTCTGACTGAACTCCAAAGAGACTAAAAGTTTCAGTAAGTCCTCTGAGGTCACTCATATATCTCCTTTAATGTTCCTAATAACATTCTGTCCTGTTCCTCCTCCTCCTCCTCCTCCTCTTCCTCCTCCTCCCCCCCCCCCTCTGTTGTGCTTTGTCCTGCTCCTCCTTTATCTTCCCTTCTTCTTCCCTTCCTTCCTTCCTTCCATCTTCCTTCCACCCTTCCTTCCTTCTTCCTTCCTTCCTCCCTCCCTCCTTTCCTTCCTTCTTCCTCCATTCCTCCTTTCCTCCCTTCGTCCTCCCTTCCGTCTTTTCTCCCTCCCTCCCTCCCTCCTTTCCTTCCTTCTTCTTCCCTTCCTTCTGTCTTCCTTCCACCCTTCCTCCTTCCTTCCTTCTTCCTCCCTTCCTTCCTCCATCCCTCCTTCCTTCTTTCTTTCCTCCCTTCCTTCTTTCCTCCCTCCCTCCTTTCCTTTCCTTCTTCTTCCTTCCTTCCTCCCTCCCCTTCCTCCCTCCTTTCCTCCCTGCCTTCTTTCCTCCCTGCCTTCTTTCCTCCCTCCCTCCTTTCCTTCCTTCTTCTTCCCTTTCTTCCGTCTTCCTTCCACCCTTCCTTCTTTCCCTCCCTCTTCCTCCCTTCCTTCTTTTCTCCCTTCTTCCCTCCCTCCCTCCCTCCCTTCCTTCCTTCTGTCTTCCTTCCTCCTCCCCCCCCCGCCGTGCTTTGTCCTGCTCCTCCTTTACCTTGCCAGCTGTCGTTGCACACGCAGAGCTTCTCTCCGGTCAGGTCACAGTAGCCGTGATCCGGGCTGCCACAGTTGTTCCTGCAGTACGGGATGTCACACGCTTCTCCTTTCCAGTACTCCTCACACTCGCAGTACACTCGGCCCGACGCTGAGTTGGCCGTGCTGCATCTGCCGTGACCCGAGCAGGTTGTTGGGGCAAGAGTTTTATCCTGAGGGGGAGACATAATTAGGGGAGGAAGTCAAAGAAGTTCTTTAAAAGGTTATGCAGCACCACAGGGAGGGAGAAAAGAAAAGGTAGCATTTTACTTTAAGGTATCGTCATGACCCTATCCCTTTATTACAGTGTCATAATGATGTCATGACAGTCAGTTTATCCTTGATGATATGTTAAAGACCATGTAAAGTGAATTCAGACATTTTCTTCTAAACACCATTGTATGTATTTCTAAAAAAGGTGTAAAAAGCTTTTCAACCATTTAGATTTGAATTGTGGAGCTAGGCTTCACAAACTGTGTTTCAACATTTCTGTGTTCAGGATTTAGTGATTAGCATAAACCCGCCCCTGCTGCTGTAGAGGTATAAATACATTCAGCTCATACTACTACTACTACAGTAGCCGCCGAGTTAGCAGCAGAAAGCTCTCAGACGTAGCGTCCATGTTTCTGGTAGAGGTGGTGACTTTGATTGACAGGTGACACTTGGTAGGGGGGCGGGGCTTCAGCGTTTAGGAGCAGAGAAAGAGGCTGATTTTTACACAACTTTGAAGCCTAATTTCATATATTTGGTGATTTTTTTAATCATTCAAATTTGGCAGGATGGTTAACAACACACTTTTCTGTGGTATGTCAAAACTCAGAACACATATTTATTCTTACTTTACACAGACTTTAATGCCATATAAAAATGCTACCACTTTACTTGAGGTCAAAAAATGTCTTAATGGTGTCATGACAGTCAGTTTTGGGTTTCCTGTCCGTATCTTGTCAAACTGATCTATGGACCAACTGCTAGAATTGGTCTGTAACCTTGCACAACTAATTATAATCAACTATAGTCAACTTAATGTCAAGATGTCATGACAAAGATATTTTCTGGTAATGGTCACTTTGGTTAATGTCAAGTTGTCATAATCAAGACAAACCAAACAATGTCAACTTGTCATTACAAAAACCGAATGACACGTTCACCTTCAAGTAAAGTGTTACCAAAGAGAAGTCAGATAGTGAAAGTGTGCAGCAGTATACTTTGAGAAACCCTCCAGATGTGAGACGTGTTGGAGATGCCTGCAGGTACGGGCCTCTTCTTTTGATTTTACACCAATTGACTGTATGTATGCTTCAGTCTAAGCACTCATCAACCTTGTTTCCAGCAGCAGCCGGCAGCTATTTCCATCTCACAAACTCACTGTACGCTACCTGCACAGCACTACCAAACAGCAGACGGACCAATCAGAGGATAGCTGGTGAAGAAAGTGGAACATGTAGCAGCTAAAAAAGGACAAGATTTTTTTTTTTTTTTTTTTTTTTTCTAAGAATCTGGGGCGGCTTGTTGCTCAGGAGGTAGAGCAGATCATCTGTTAATCACAGGGTTGGTTCGATCCCCAGCTCCTCCTGTCCACATGTCCAAGTGTCCTCGGGCAAGATACCCAACCACACTCCACCAAATTGGCCAGAACCTTGCTGCAGTCGAGTGTATGCACGGAGAGATGAAAGAGTGGCTAGAAAAACAAGCTCTGGCTATATCAATGCAGCCGTTTGATATTAAAAAAAGTTTGATATTCTTCTCAGGATTTCATGAAGGCCAAACCAGAGCTAGAGGGAAACTTCTAATGAATAATACTCTGCTTGATCAGTAAAAAGGTAAATGTTATCTAATATATATTACAGTAACGAGTTCATAAGTTGATAAAATGCTATGAGCTGTGTTTCTGAGCTTTTTCTTTCCTAAGGTGGCTAAAGGTGTCCATGTGGTTTATAGTTTAAATTTAAAAGGTTAAAATGTGAAAATAAACGTATGAATAACTTGCACACATCCTTGTTTTGTGGACTCAGCATCAAATTTCTGCTTTTAATCCATTTAGAGAGAATATATTAGAGGATTATGGTAAAAATGTCTAAGTGGTGTAACCATAAAAAAATAAATAAATAAATAAAAATAATTGAACTTTCCTTCCTCCCTTCTGTCTTTCCTTTCCTCCCTTCCTTCCTTCTTCCTTCCTTCCTCCCTCCTTTCCTTCCTTCTTCCTTTCCTCCCTTCCTTCCTCCCTCCTGTCCTTCATTCCTTCCTCCCTCCTGTCCTTCCTTCCTTCCTTCCCCTCCTTCCTTCTGTCCTTCTTTCCTTCCCCCCCTCCTTCCCTTCCTCCTGTCCTTCCTCCTTCCTTCCTTCCTTTCTCCTGTCCTTCCTTCCTTCCTTCCTTCCTTCCCTTCCTCCTGTCCTTCCTTCCTTCCCTTCCCTCCTGTCCTTTCTTCCTTCCTTCCTTCATTCCTTCCTCCCTCCTGTCCTTCCTTCCTTTGAAAATAAACGTATGAATAACTTGCACACATTCTTTTTTTGTGGACCCAGCATCAAAATTTCTGCTTTTAATCCATTTTGAGAGAATATATTAGAGGATTATGGTAAAAATGTCTAAGTGGTGTAACCATAAAAACTTTGTCCCAAATAATTCAACTTTCCTTCCTCCCTTCTGTCTTTCCTTTACCTTCCTTCCTTCCTTCTTTCTGTCCTTCCTTCCTTCCTCCCTCCTTTCCTTCCTTCTTCCTTTCCTCCCTTCCTTCCTCCCTCCTGTCCTTCATTCCTTCCTCCCTCCTGTCCTTTCCTTCCTTCCCTTCCCTCCTTCCTTCTGTCCTTCTTTCCTTCCCCCCTCCTTCCCTTCCTCCTGTACCTTCCTCCTTCCTTCCTTCCTTTCTCCTGTCCTTCCTTCCTTCCTTCCTTCCTTCCCTTCCTCCTGTCCTTCCCTTCCTTCCCTTCCTCACTGTCCTTTCTTCCTTCCTTCCCTTCATTCCTTCCTCCCTCCTGTCCTTCCTTCCTTTGAAAATAAACGTATGAATAACTTGCACACATTCTTTTTTTGTGGACCCAGCATCAAATTTCTGCTTTTAATCCATTTTGAGAGAATATATTAGAGGATTATGGTAAAAAATGTCTAAGTGGTGCTAACCATAAAAACTTTAAACTTGCTTAAAAAACAGTAAATAGTCAATAAAACACCATATCAACTAGTTTGGTATGATCTTACATTATAACTTTTATATTAAATAAAGCTAATGGAATACTATTGTTCTACATATTACATTTAATCTGGGTAACCATGGAGATCAGGAAACATTTAGTCATTAGTATAAGACCACTTAAATACACTGTAGGTGATAAAATATTTAACATTTATCATTCTTTTGTGGTTACACCATTTGACATTTTCAGGAGCAAAAATGGTGTAAATGTCATTTCAAATTTGCATGACTTTTTCTCTGAAGACAGGAAAAAGATTGTTCTCTAAAGCAAGTTTTAACTAAAAAAATCAGCCGTGGCTCAGGAGGTAAAAACAAGTCGCCTGCTAATCAAAGCTGCTCATCTTGCCAACTCTTATTCGTTCGTTCACTGTGATCCATTATCACACTTAAACCTTTGTGTCGTCCTCCCGGGTCAAATTGACCCCGTCTGTTTTTTACAGTTCCTTCCTTCTTCCTTCCTCCCTGCCTCCCTCCCTCCCTCCTTTCCTTCCTTCTTCCTTCCTTCCTCCCTCCCTTCCTTCATTCCTTCCTTCTTCCCTCCCTTCCTTCTTCCTTCCTTCCTCCCTCCCTCCCTTCTTCCTTCCTTCCTTCCTCCATCCCATCCTTCTTCCTTCCTTCCTTCCTCCCTCCCTCCCTCCTTTCCTTCCTTCTTCCTTCCTTCCTCCCTCCATCCCTTCCTCCCTTCCTTCCTTCCTTCCTTACTCCCTCCCTCCCTCCTTTCCTTCACTTCTTCCCTTCCTTCCTCCTTATCTTCCTTCTTCCTCCCTCCCTTCCTTGACTCGAGGACAACAGGGAGGGTTATAACCTTGGCCATGTTTTGCTCACCCATTTGTTTCCTGTTTAAAGTGTCCTGATATTCAATTATAACAAACTCCTGGCAGCCAATTTTTTAAAACATTTGAATTTCCCATGTCTGTGTTATTGGACCAGACAGGTTTTTTTTTTAAAGTGGGTTAATCCTCTCCAACCCAAGTGGTTAGGAGTAATAATGCACTCTCTGGATTGGAAATCAGCCTCCACATTAGGCCTGCACGATATCAGCAAAATGTGCAATGTGCGATTACACTGTTCAATATTGCGATGACGATATGACCTTGCGATAAATAAGAAAATATTTAAAGTTTTGCATACAGTTCCTGTCTCTTTCAGATTTTTCAGCTTTAAAAGATTCCCTGCTTTTAGGTACTCTAAAACATCTGAATAGCTGATTGTAATTACCGCAAATTCCGGACTACAGAGCGCACCTGATTAAAAAGCCGCATGCTCTAATTTTAGAAAGAAAATCAATTTTGTACTTGTACAAGCCGCACCGGATTTTAAGCCACAGGTGTCCCACGTTGTAATATGAGATATTAGCTATGGTTAGTCCGGCGATGCCTGACAGCCATCACGCAACCCCTCCTCCCCCCTCCTCTGACTACACACATTTAGGGCGCACCTAGGCAATAGTACCGTGCCCAAGCACGTTTGCGGCCTAAAATCCGGATATTTGGCTTGTGTGCTGTGAGTGCAAGTGAACCCTGCTTGAGGGGAGGCAATTTTCCCGGTAATCCCGGGAAATCGACGATGTTTTAAAAGGCAACACTAGCTGAGCCCTGGTCATTTTCAAGCAAC
>NC_070591.1:5137461-5157062 GCF_027409825.1 Scomber japonicus | reverse complement strand
GAAGGAAGGAAGGAAAGCTGGAAGGATGGAAGGAAGGAAGGATGAAAAGGAGGAAGAAGGAAGGAAGGATGAAAGGGAGGAAGAAGGAAGGAAGGATGGAGGGGAGGAGGAAAAAATGAAAGGAGGAAGGACGGAAGGAAGGCAGGAAGGAAGGAAGGAAGCTGGAAGGATGGAAGGAAGGAAGGATGAAAGGGAGGAAGAAGGAAGGAAGGATGGAGGGGAGGAGGAAAAAATGAAAGGAGGAAGGACGGAAGGAAGGAAGGAAAGCTGGAAGGATGGAAGGAAGGAAGGATGAAAGGGAGGAAGAAGGAGGGAAGGACGGTAGCAGGGAGGAAGGAAGGATGGAAGGAGGAAGGACGGAAGGAAGGCAGGAAGGACGGAAGGAAGGACGGAAGGAAGGCAGGAAGGACGGAAGGAAGGCAGGAAGGAAGGAAGGAAAGCTGGAAGGGAGGAAGAAGAAAGGAAAGGAGGAAGGAAGGATGGAAGGGAGGAAGAAAGAAGAAAGGGTTCCTTTCCTGAGGTTATAAAATGTTCCAGGACAGCATCTCTCGTCTTTTTTAGTGGCGCTGTCCCATTTCTTGCGTGTCAGGACGGAGACCTCGGCCTTATTTTTGGCATTAAAAGATTTTTTTTCTCCTTTCTTCTTCTTTTTTTTTTTGGGGCCTTGCGGAGATTCTCATTGGTCCGTACAATTATAAAGGAAACACTGCTACGCTTGTCTAATGAGGCCTTTTGATAAAATGCTCTTCCTCTGCCCTCATCTTCTATCACGTTGCCTCAGGACACGTTAAAAGAGAAAGAGTCAGTTATTATATTCAGTGTTTTTTATGTTTTTATGTTGGTTATCAGAAAGCTTGTTTTTATTGCTGATGTGTTGTATGGAAGTTAAATCGAGTGCAACAGAAGCTGTGATGCCTCGAGGACTTCACCCACATTCATCTTTAAATGTGCCTTTACACTTTGCAATGCATCTTTAAACTACAGTACAGGAGGTTTTATTATATAAGGTTATTATTTATTCAGTTTTATACATATAAGTCACAAACGAAAGGAAAAGAAGAAAACTACAAATCGTGTCTAGTTTGGTCAAGCTAAGTCCCAATAGTTGAAAAAAAAATGTCCATAAATGATCCCTTTATAATTTGCAAAGACCTTTTCCCTTTTTGCAAACATGAGTTTTTCTATATATATTATAATTTTATTATATAAGCTTGTTATTTATTCAGTTTTAGTCTCAAACAGAGAAAAACAGAGTGAAAGGAAAAGAAGAAAACTACAAATCGTGTCTAGTTTGGTCCAAGCTAAGTCCCAATGTTTGAAAAAAAGACAAAAATGTCCATAAATGGTGCCTCTATAATTTACATAGACTTTGGGATTTTCCCCTTTAATGCAAATATTAGTTTTTCCATAGATAACAAGCTTCCATTGGTTCAGAGATGGCTTTAGTTCACTTTTACAGCATCAGCAACAAGTTAAAATATTGAATAAGTTAATTAGAACTGCATCCTTTAACTCATCTATCATTAAAGATGTAGAATATATAGATACTTTACTTTACTTATGTGAAAATAAACGTATGAATAACTTGCACACATTCTTTTTTTGTGGACCCAGCATCAAATTTCTGCTTTTAATCCATTTTGAGAGAATATATATATAGGATTATGGTAAAAATGTCTAAGTGGTGTAACCATAAAAACTTTGTACCAAATAATTCAACTTGCTTAAAAACAGTAAATAGTCAATAAAACACCATATCAACTAGTTTGGCATGATCTTACATTATAACTTTTATATTAAATAAAGCTAATGGAATACTATTGTTCTAAATATTACATTTCATCTGGGTAACCATGGAGACCAGGAAACATTTACAGTCATTATTAGTATAAGTCCACTTAAATACACTGTAGGTGATAAAATATTTAATATGTATGATTCTACTGTGGTTACACCATTTGACATTTTCAGGAGCATTCAGTCTTACTTTTGGTAAATGGTGCAAATGTCATTTCAAATGATATAAAACCAACAAAAATACTAAATGTACATTTTAACAAAGCTGATGCTGCTTTTAAAACTATTTTTAAAGATATTTTTGAATTGCTCGTCTTGCCAACCCTTATTATTTATCACTGACCCCTTTAACGCAAACATACTGCATCCTTTAACTCATCTAGCATTAAATACCACCCTCACTCCTTAATTTCTGTCCCTTGTTTTTGGAAGAATATGTTTTGAAGAGAGCAACACATGTTCACACTGGTCCTGCAAGAACATTTGAAGGTCGAGATTTACTTATAAAACTGAAATAATACTATTAAATCAGAATCTTGTCCATCAGTCACAGGTTTTTTTTAACCTCGTCATCGTCTGTGACAGTCTTGGCTCACTCTCAGCAGCTTGGCAGTAGACTCAGTAGGAAGACACTTGCAGCTCTGTGGCAGGAAAACATGTAACCTGAACCTCCAGGAACTCCTGAACTCCTGCAGGTTAATCTGAGCTAACAAACACTTCTAGTGCAGACTGACTGATCGGAGCACTAAAGCAGACTTACAGAGAGTCAACATTACTAATTACTACTACTATATACTACTATTACTACACTAACTTCTACATCTATGTCTGCTGATTTATTATGTTTGATGTTACTGTTGTTGTTGTGTTATGTGTGTCTAGTGAGGTTTCTTTGAGTGCTTTGAAAGACCTAACCCTAACCCTCCTTTAAATTAAATGCATTAATATTATTATTATTATTATTAAAGTTACAAATAACCCAGAACACACACCACTCTCTGCAGTAGATGTCTTACCCATGCAAACAGAATATCTGATTTGATTTGATATTTTGAATGTAATTCCCATATCGTCTTATAATCAGGTATAATATAGGCCTACCTCTTTTCCACCGAGCTGGAGCTGGTGCTGGTGCTGGTGCTGGTTCGGAGCCAGAGCCTGACTAAGCACCGGTTCTTTGCTTTTCCACCACCAAAGCTCCAGCCCCGAGCCTCACAACAGGAGCCAGAGCGAGCACCAACTCTTTGCTGGTCTAAAGCAAGAACCGATTACGTCAGCGGACTGGGGGCGGGGCTAACGTTTATTAGCCAGCTAGCGGGGCTAACGTTTATTAGCCGGCTAGCGGGGTTAACATTTACTAGCCGGCTAGCGGGGCTAACGTTTATTAGCTGGCTAGCGGGGCTAACGTTTATTAGCCGGCTAGCTGGGCTGACGTTCATTAGCTTTTGTTGATTAAAAGTACTATTTTCATCATTTTTTTGCCAGAGCTTTCTTCTTCTTCTTCAATTGAAAACTTGAACACATGCCGTTCACCTGAGTCGACGCGTTAAAAATAAGTGTGAAGAGAAATAAAACACTTTCATTCATGCATGAAAGGGTTAATCAATGAGTCCATCAGCTGAGAGTGAATCTACAGTTTTGATAATTGATTAATCGTTGAAGTCATTAGGTTAAGATCAGCTTCTTTAATGTGAGCATGCTGCTTTTTCTGTTTTATATCGTTGTAAATTTGGGACTTTTGGAGCAGAATAAATTAGTTTTAGTTCATTTGCACAAAAAAACATAATAAAAGAAAAGTAATACATGCAGATTTGTTGAGATTAAGAAAATAAAACTAACTAACAGAAGAAAAATGTGCCAATAAAACCCATCAGGGCTCATCAGGTGGCTCTATTATAATGAAACATTCAACCTAAAAACAAGAAATATAGACTAATACTTACAAAAACTCAACAAAAAACACATAAAACTGAAATATTACAAGTTACAATGTGCTGCCAACCTTTTAGTCTCAATGTTTAATGAATGAATGAAGTGTCGGAGCTACATTCCTCTAGTTAAATCTCACTCACTCTATATAACTAATGCATCTGCTGTGTGTTTGCCAGCCTGCTTGTTTTATAGCTGTGGTTGTCACGCTGTTACTGTGGTGATGCAACTGTGACAGAGCCAGATTTCTGTGTGGTTGTTCTGCGGTTTAAAGCGTCAACGCTCGCGGTTCAACTGCTGACGCTCACAGCGCTGATGCTAAAAGGAAAACAAGTCTGCTAGGATGGAGGAAGGGGGGGGGGGTGGGGGGGGAGTTAGTAGGAAGGAAGGAAGGAAAGAAGGAAGGAGGGAGGGAAGGAAGGAAGGAAGGAAGGCGGTAGGGAGGAGAGAGGGAGGAAAGTAAGGAAAGGAGGAAGGTAGGAAGGTCAGAGCCAGATTTCTGTGTGGTTGTTCTGCGGTTTAAAGCGTCAACGCTCGCGGTTCAGCTGCTGACGCTCACAGCGCTGATGCTAAAAGGAAAAATAGTCTGCTAGGATGGATGGAGGAGGAGGGAGACAAAAAAGAAAAAGAAAAATGAAGTGAATAAAATACTTAAGTATGTAGTAGGAAGAAGGACGGAAGGAAGGAAGGAAGGAAGGAAGGGAGGAGAGAGGGAGGAAAGAAGGAAGGAGGGAAGAAAGGAAGGAAGAAAGAAGGAAGAAGGTAGGGAGGAGAGAGGGAGTAAAGGAAGGAAAGAAGGAAGGTAGGAAAGAAGGAAGGAGGGAGGGAGGGAAGGAAAGAAGGAAAGGAGGGAAGGAAAGAAGGAAAGGAGGGAGGAAACAGGAAGGCAGGAAGGAAGGTAGGAGGGAAGGAAGGAAGGAACAAAAGAAAGAAGGAAGGAAGGAAGGAAAGGAAGGAAGGCAGGAGGGAAGGAAGGAAAGAAGGGAGGAAGGAAAGAAGGAAGGAGGGAGGGAAGGAAGGAAGGAAAGGAGGGAGGAAGGAAAGGAGGGAGGAAGGTAAGAAGGACAGAAGGGAGGAAGGAAAGAAGGAAGGAAGGAAGGTAAAAGAAGAAAAATCACCCAGTAATGTTCAGCTTAGCTTTGACAGATAAGTTAACAAGTGTAACATGAGACAAGCTCACATTAGACACGGACCCCCCTCACCCCCCCCCCCCCCTTCCCTCGCCCCCCCCCCTCTCTCCCCCCTCCCCCTCCTGCTACAGCTCAGTACTGTATGTCCAGTCATCTGAGGAATGCGGAGCGCTCCACTGTCTCCGCTGCAGATTGTAATTAAGCGTTTGTTCTTGTGCAGAGATATGTATGCACATTTATGCAGAAAAGGTCAAAGCACGAGAGCGAGCGGCCGTCTGCTGCTCTCCATCTCAAGCTGCCGTCTGCCTTCTCTCTCAAAAAGCACTTTATCTTTGCTCCTTTGTCATTCAGTAGTGGCTAAAGATTAATAGTTTTATTGTGAGAGTTGTAGTGTGGAAGTGCCATGTGAACTATTGATGAACCCTTCAGTGTGGTAATCCTTTAAGTAGCTTTAACAGGAAATGTGCTGCAGGAGATACACACTCTGTAACACACTGATAGGAGCATGATTGATTATTGATGATTGGTGATTGGAAGGAAGGTAGGAGGGAAGGAAGGAAGGAAGGAGGAAGGAGGTAGGGAGGAGAGAGGGAGGAATGGAAGGAAAGGAAGGAAGGAAGGAAGAGGAAGGAGGTAGGGAGGAGAGAGAAAGAAGGCAGGAGGAAGGAGGTAGGGAGGAGAGAGGGAGGAAAGGAAGGAAAGGAGGAAGGTAGGAAGGAAGGAAGGAAGGAAGGAAGGACAGGAAGGAGGGAGAAAGAAGGAAGGCAGGAGGAAGGAGGTAGGGAGGAGAGAGGGAGGAAAGGAAGGAAAGGAGGAAGGTAGGAAGGAAGAAAGGAAGGAAAGGATGGAGAAAGAAGGAAGGCAGGAGGAAGGAGGTAGGGAGGAGAGAGGGAGGAAAAGAAGGAAAGGAGGAAGGTAGGAAGGAAGAAAGGAAGGAAAGGACGGAGAAAGAAGGAAGGCAGGAGGAAGGAGGTAGGGAGGAGAGAAGGAGGAAAGGAAGGAAAGGAGGAAGGTAGGAAGGAAGGAAGGAAAGGAGGGAGGGAGGAAGGAAGGCAGGAGGAAGGAGGTAGGGAGGAGAGAGGGAGGAAAGGAAGGAAAGGAGGGAGGTAGGAAGGAAGGAAAGGAGGGAGAAAGAAGGAAGGCAGGAGGAAAGAGGTAGGGAGGAGAGAGGGAGGAAAGGAAGGAAAGGAGGAAGGTAGGAAGGAGGTAGGGAGGAGAGAGGGAGGAAAGGAAGGAAAGGAGGAAGGTAGGAAGGAAGGAAGGAAAGGAAGGAGGGAGGAAGGAAGGCAGGAGGAAGGAGGTAGGGAGGAGAGAGGGAGGAAAGGAAGGAAAGGAGGAAGGTAGGAAGGAAGGAGGAAGGAGGTAGGGAGGATAGAGGGAGGAAAGGAAGGAAAGGAAGGAAGGAAGGAAGAGGAAGGAGGTAGGGAGGAGAGAGGGAGGAAAGAAAGGAAGAGGAAGGTATGAAGGAAGGAGGAAGGAGGTAGGGAGGAAAGAAAGGAAAGGAGGATGGAAGGAAGGAAGGAAGGAAGGAAGGAAGGAAGGAAATAAAGGAGGACAGCTCCTTTGTCATTCAGTAGTGGCTAAAGATTAATAGTTTTATTGTGAGAGTTGTAGTGTGGAAGTGCCGTGTGAACTATTGATGAACCCTTCAGTGTGGTAATCCTTTAAGTAGCTTTAACAGGAAATGTGCTGCAGGAGATACACACTCTGTAACACACTGATAGGAGCATGATTGATTATTGGTGATTGGTGATTGGTTATTGGTTAAGGTGGTTGTTTAATTATATGAGCCTTGAATTGGTAGAATAGCTTTGATAGAAATGATAAAATCAGTTTAGGAACTAGTATGTGTGATATTAATGACCAGCAAAAGCAAGAATGTATCACTTCTATTTATCAAATACAGAATTCAATTGTTTTTACCATTATGACTATTTATATACTTTAATAGGGGACATAGTAACTTGGAGGAGATACATGTTTCCGTAGGTGCAAATGAGATAGCTAGGATTTTATTTGTCACATCTCATTTCCACTTCTGCCTGTTTAAGATTGATAACAGTGAAATATTCTAACCAAAGACGATAGATAGATAGATAGATAGATAGATAGATAGATAGATAGATAGATAGATAGATAGATAGATAGATAGATAGATAGATAGATAGATAGATAGATAGATAGGCAGGATACTAGGGATATTCAGCACTTATATTACTTTATGTGTGTATCGTTTATATTTTTATCATACATAGATAGATAGATAGATTCTCCCTCCCTTCCTTCCTCCTTTCCTTCTTCCTCTCTTCCTTCCTTGACTCGAGGATAACAGGAGGGTTAAGACCTGTAGTCCCTCCTTAAACAAGGTAAAACCCCCCCTATGTGAATCATTTAAAGGGGAATTCCCCCCCATTTCAAAACACATTGACATATTTTAATATCTTTGGGATCTCTAAAACATTCAAAGCTGCAATTTCTTCAATATTTTTGTGTGTGTGGCTTCTGTTTACAGAGCTTCGCTAGTTTGTTATTGACTACTTTGTCCACTGTAAATAACTTTAAGTATAAAGTCAAGAGGTCGTGATGAACCGTCGTTTCCTGCACATGCTCAGTGTCGTCTGCCGTATACAGAACTGCTCTCTGGAGACTGAAAACGTGATCCGAGGAGACGTTTCTAAACAAACTGCTGGTGTGGCTCATTGATTTGTGTTTATTAAATCAGGTTTTTGACGTTAACTCAAGAGGAATCACATGTATCAGGATTTAAATACACAATAACACTCAGTACTTATAAATACATGAGTTCAATTGTTGGTTTGACTGTGAAAGAGAAACATAGAAGACTTATCCTGTCGTCCTCCCGGGTCAATTTGACCCCGTCTCATTTGACTGTTCCTTCTTTCTTTCCTTCCATCCTTTCTTGCTTCCTTCCTTCCATCCTTTCTTGCTTCCTTCCTTCCTCTTTCTTTAATTTTTTCCTTCGTTCTTCCCCTCCTTCCTTACTTCTTTCCTCACTTCCTTCCTTCTTCTCTCCTTTCCTTCCTTCCTCCCTCCCTCCTTCCTTCCTTCATTCCTACCTCCCTCCTTTCCATCCTTCCTTCCTTCTTATTCCTTTCCTTCCTCCCTCCCTCCCTCCTTACTCCTTTCCTTCCGTCCGTCCTCTCTCCCTCCCTCTTTATTCCTTCCCTCCCTCCTTATTCCTTTCCTTCCTCCCTCCCTCCTTACTTCCTTTCCTTCCTTCCTCCTTTGCTTTCCTTCCTTCTTCCCTCCCTACCTCCCTCCTTTCCTTCCTCACTCCCTCCTTATTCCTTTCCTTCCTTCCTCCCTCCCTCCTTATTCCTTTCCATCCTCCCTTCCTCCCTCCTTTCCTTCCTCCTTTATATTTTGCACATTTTAAAACTTGCACTCACTGTTTATGTTCATGTTTGCTTACTTGCAGTCCGTGTCAGTGTGTGTGTGTGTGTGTGTGTGTGTGTGTGTGTGTGTGTGTGTGTGTGTGTGTGTGTTATAGACAAACAAAACAAAGACCCACCCATGAAAAAGCAGCTGTGTAGCTCTAATGGAGGTCAAATGATTGTTGTGGAGAAATGTGTTCTCCATATTTTCACTGTGTGTATTAATAACTGTCATTTTGATGATAATACTTCTTTACTTGTATTTAAAGGATGAGTTCAACATGTTTCCAACCCATGAACAGTGGAAGAGTTTCTCCTCTCTGTAATCATTCCTCCTGTTCATACTGACTGTTAAAATATCTCCTTCTAATGTTTAAATGTGCTTTCAATGTAAAGTGATGGAGGATAAAAATCATTTAGCCTTCCTGTCGTCCTCCCGGGTCAAATTGACCCAGTCTGTTTTGATTGTTCCTTCTTTCCTATCTTCCTTCCTTCCTTCTGCCCTTCCTTCCTTGCTCCTTCTCTCTTTCTTTCCTTCCTTCCTCTCTCTTTCTTCCCTTCTTTCTGTCCTTCCTCCCTCCCTCCTTCTCTTTCTTTCCTCCCCCCTACCATCCTCTTTTCTTTCCTCCCTCCCTCCCTCCTTCCTTCTTTCCTCACTCCCTCCTACCTTCCTTCCTTCCTTCGTCCTTCCTTCCTTTCCTTCTTTCCTCCCTCCTTTCTTTCCGTCTTCCTCCCTTCCATCCTTCCTTCTTCCTCCCTTCCATCCTCCCTTCCTTCCTTGACAACAGGAGGATTAAATCATTATAAAGTATCTGATCATCTTCTATTGATCTTCATCAGTGTGAGTTATTCATATCAAATCAGTCCTTTAAATATAACTTTTTAATGCTGGTACTTTACTTCCAACAGAGTATTTTTTTAGATATATAAAATTTATTTTTGTGTTAGTGAAGTAAACGCTGTGAAGCTGGTGTGTGTTCTCCCTCCCAACACTTTCCCTCCTGGTCGTGTTTGACGCTGCTGTAAACTCTCACAGAGGCTGAAAAGAGGAAGAGCTCGGGCCTGCTCTCTTCTTGACCCTGTTTCCCTGCGGGCCGTAGTAGAGGGGTGTCCTCTTTATGGAGCGAAGGAAACGGGGGCAGGGCTGTGTGTGTGTGTGCATGTGTGTGTGTGTGTGTGTGTTTATGTGTGTGAGTCTAAAAATAAAGGCAGTGTGTTTGAGTCACACGGTAGGCCCTACTTCCTGTTTTCACTGTCCCGAGTTTACTTCCCAGAGAAAGAAGGGGGGAAGAGGGGAGAGAGAGAGATGGCTCCCCAGGTGCCCCCCCCCCCCTTCTCCTCCTTCTCCTCCTTCTCCTCCTTCCCCTCCTCCTTCTTCTTCTCCTCCTCCTCCTTCCCTCTGCCTCCTCCTCCCCTCCTTCTTCTTCTTCTCCTCCTCCTCCTTCCCTCTGCCTCCTCCTCCCCTCCTCCTTCTTCTCCTCCTCCTCCTTCTCCTTGTCCTCCTCCCCCGTTCTCCTCCTTCTCCTCCTTCTCCTCCTCCCCCCCTCCTCCTTCTTCCCCCCCCCCCCTCCTTCTTCTCCTACTCCTTCTCTCCTCCTTCTCCCCCCCTCCTCCTTCTCCTCCCTCCCCTCCTCCTCCCTCTCCACCTCCTCCTCTTCCTCCTCCTCCCCCCCCCCCCCTCACCTCCTCCTCTTCCTCCTCCTCCCCCCCCCCCTCATCTGTCATGTTCACGTATGTCGCTCACAGCTTACAGTAGAGTACGAGACAATACAGCGTCAGAGCTATGTGAGGAATGTGAGATGAAAACAGTCAGCTGCTGGTGGCTGAAGCTCGTCTCCTGCTGCTGGTGGCTGAAGCTCGTCTCCTGCTGCTCCTGTCAGCGGCTCTTAACTCTGACAAAACGTTTCACGGCAATACAAACGAGATAAGAAGCAGTTTGTTAAGAGATTGTGATGCTTTTAAATATCGGTGACTCAGTTTTAATCTAGTTTTTAATGGAGAGTTTGTTTTTCTCTCTCTCTATCTCTCTCTGTCTCTCTCTGTCTCTCTCTCTCTCTCTGTCTCTCTCTCTCTCTCTCTCTATGTCTCTCTCTCTCTATGTCTCTCTCTCTCCTGTCTCTCTCTCTCTCTCTATGTCTCTATCTCTGTCTCTCTCTCTGTCGCTCTCTCTCTATGTCTCTCTCTCTCTCTCTCTCTCTCTTCATGTCTCTCTCTCTCTATCTCTCTCTCTGTCCCTCTCTCCCTCTGTCTCTCTCTCTCTCTATGTCTCTCTCTCTCTGTCTCTCCCTCTCTCTATGTCTCTATCTGTCTCTCTCTATCTCTCTATGTCTCTCTCTCTCTCTCTCTCTCTCTCTCTCTCTCTCTCTCTATGTCTCTCTCTGTCTCTCTCTCTCTCTCACTGTCTCTCTCCCTCTGTCTCTCTCTCTCTGTCCCTCTGTCTCTCTCTTCCTGTCTCTCTCTCTCTGTCTCTCCCTCTCTCCCCCTCTCTTTCTGTCTCTCTCCCTCCCTCTCTCTCTCCCCCCTCTCTCTTTCTGTCTATCTCTCTTTCTCTCTCTCTCTCTCTCTCTCTCTCTCTCTCTCTCTCACAATTGTTATTATTATTTTCTATAATAGTTCAATAATATTAATCACCACTGCTTTCATCCAATAAGTGAGGGAGGAGTTCATGAGAAAAGAAAAGGAAAGAGGAAATCTGTAAAATAACAAAAAATGTCAATGTTAAGTAATCCTGTAAACTGTGTATGTGATTTACGTCAAAGATATAATGTGTTTATGGCTCATAGCTTCACTTTTTGCTGAAATATCATCAAATAATAACAGTCCTCAAAAGTTAAGTGTCTTTGATAGAAGAAATGATTATTCTTTATCATATTGAGGAGATTTATTTAAACCTCTTCTGCCTCTTGTAGATCGTAGAGTAAAGAGTAGAATCATTAGAAAAAGACAATGATGTGTAAACTTCAGTATTTGTTGGCAGTATTTTAAAGATGTGTATAAAAATACAGCTAGTAGTAAAATCATCATCATTTCATATTATATTTTAATATGTTTGTGGCATTAAATGATTTACTTTACTCTTTAAGTATTTTCATTAGTACTACTTCATGTTGATTGATCACTGGCTTTGGCCCTATTTATAACAGAGTGCTCTTATTGTGAAATTTAAATGTAACAGAAAAAAAAATAAGTAAAACAAAACCTTTTAAATGCTGTAAAATAACAAGTGTTGCTCTTATTTTTAAAAGAAAGATTATTTTTTGTGAATTATTATTTAAGTTAATTGTAAATTAATGCCATAAAAAAATCTAAATTAATAGTATTCTTTAAAAAAAATATGAAATGCATGTACAGTGAAGTGAAAGTTTACCTCATATTTTATGCAAATTTACTTTTACTTTTATTTTTTTTACAGTAATTGGGGTCAAATTGAGGAATAAAACCCTAATTTTATGGTATTAGTGATGATACAGATTACTAATTATCTCACCTGATTAGTTTTATTTTGGTATTTTTTTTTAGGTTTTTATGGATGGAAACATTTTCAGTCCGAGCTTAAACTTTTCACACTGTTGGAAATCACCTAGACGACCGGTGTGCTGATGTAATCTCAGCATCAGTATAAAAAGCACATTTGGTGTTTTTGTGTGATACCCATCAACACGTCACGAGCACGCCAGCAAAAAAAAAAAAAAAAAAGGAAGAACACACTGCAGCGCTTATGTAACGTTTCTAAAAAGAAGTTTATAAATCTTAATTTGGAGAGAGGAGGTCAGACGACTGAGGAATGTCAGTAACGTAAATCAGCGGTGTGCTGCACACGGCAGAATTAAACTTAGTACTCCATTTCCTCACAAACAGGATGAGAGACGAGAAAACACCCTGTCATTCACACACACACACACACACACACACGCACGCACACACACGCGCACGCACACACACACACACACACACACACACACACACACACGCACGCACACACACGCGCACGCACACACACACACACACACGCACACACACACACACACAGCATATTTATCCCACTCTTAATAAACACACAGACAGCAGCACTTATCAGATTAACTTTCTTTCAGGGTGATTGCTAATGGAGCGATCGATCATAAGAAATACACTGAATGCTCTTCTTTTCTAATTTAACAGGAAGTAGTCGTTGTGATGCTTTAAACTCACATAAATGCATCGTATTGTGCATAAAAACACTCAGACTGTTTGGAAAATGAAGGAAACTTGATGTTAAATCTGCTTTTACTGATTTTTTTTTTGGCCACTTGAAGGCAGCAGGAACCAATAGAGAAGACAACACTGACATATTATCATATTTTAACATTATGGAGTCATTTGGAGTCATGTTTCTGTCCATCTGTTGAGTGTAAAGTCCAATATTATATATATATATATATATACTCTCTTTTTGCTCTGTTTTTACTCTCCACCAACTTCCTGAGGGAATATCTGTGTCTTTAAGCTGCTAAATGCTCCACACAGTAGCTTTTTATAGCCCAAAATGATGCTATGAGAGAAAATCAGCTATTTATTGGACAAATTAGAAAAATATAATCCAGAATTTAAACACAATAAACAATAAAAAACAGACTTCACTAAAAAGGAAGCCATAAAACGTTAATTAATCCTCCTTATATTTTTGTACGGTGGCCCCGAGGTGCCAAATTCAAAAATATTTCAGGAAACACATCTGGCTCTATACAAGTCAATGGAGAATTCACCAACTTCTCACTTGATTTCTAACCTCAGTAAACGTTTTCAAAATGTGTTTATGGTCTCAATCGCTAGTTTAAAGCCTTCTTCAATGCAGTATGATGTTCATTTGGGACATTTTGGCCTCCCTGATTTTATATGTGACGATAAA
The DNA here is from genome assembly GCF_027409825.1 of Scomber japonicus. Classification (NCBI taxonomy): domain Eukaryota; kingdom Metazoa; phylum Chordata; class Actinopteri; order Scombriformes; family Scombridae; genus Scomber; species Scomber japonicus. Next base: position 5,143,923 of record NC_070591.1, on the reverse strand, counting down.
GCAGGGTATGCATTAGGGCGTGGCTACGTCCTGATTGACAGGTTGATTGACCAATGTCCTCGAGATCCAGCCCTCGCAACCATAGCAACCTCCCCGCTCCGCCTATGGCCCCTCCTCATGCCCATATAAGTAGAATCCGTGTTTTTATTTTTCCCAGCATGCACCTGAAATTTTCAAGATGGCGCTGCCCAGATTAGAAACTATTGGCTTCCGAGCAGCAGTCCACAAACTAATGGGTGACGTCACGGATGTTACGTCCATTTGTTTTATACAGTCTATGTTCAACACGCTATAGTTAAAAAACATCATTGCAGCACTTAGATGAAAGTTATTCAAAAGATAATTGTCCAAACTCACACGTTGTCACCGCTCTATAAGTTTCCATGTTTCCGCCTGTCTGATTATCTGTCCTGTGTGAGTGTGTGTTCCTGAGTGTGTGTGTGTGTGTGTGTGTGTGTGTGTGTTCCTGTGTGTGTGTGTGTGTGTAGCTGCTGCTGCTCTGTTTGCTGCCACATGACCGCAGCTTGACTAAGGCTCATGTGATACTGTAAAAGCTTTGGGACAGCTTTCTGCATGTGTGTGTGTGTGTGTGTGGGTGTGTGTGTGTGTGTGTGTGTGTGTGTGTGTGTGTGTGTAATGCATCCCAGTGTGTGATTAGGTTAAAACGAGTCACATTAAGCTCTTCAGTTTACAACATGTGACGTTAATGATTGAATTTTTGAATCAGAGCCTTCAGCCACACAGAGAGATATAGAAGAGTAAAAAAAAAAAAAAAAAAAAAAAGTCCTGAAGGTTCCTAAACATCCTCGCTGATAACCGTCTCCTCCTGGGGCACGTGATGACCCCGTTGCTATGGAAACCGCCCGAACAACAAAACTAGAAACGGGCACCAAACAAACAAGAATATTCATATAACCTTGACCGGAGGCTTCAACGCTTCGCTCCTCTCTGACTGATAAACACTCAGCCGCCGTGAAATTAAACTATACTTTATTTTTTTTTAAATCTGAAATCCCTGCAGGTCCGTCTGCTCCGATATGAATCCCCAACGTCTTGAGATGTATCCCTCAATGTGATTTATGAACAGGAAAGTCTGTTTTATGCATTTTACAGTGTTGGATCCATCGTATTAAAAAGAGGATTTCCTTCAACGCTGCTTCCTCACTCGCTGATCTTTGTATGATCTTTATAAGCTTTTAAAGACGATATGTAGAAGCTTTCCTATCATTTAAGTGTCTTTTTAAATAATGCATAATGTTTTCCTTCATTTTCTACCATCAAATTAATTAACCCTTTATTGGGCAAATACTTATATTTGGTAACTTCTGTAAATATCCAAAAATATCCTTCCTTCTTTCCTTCCTTCCTTCCCTTCCTCCCTGCCTTCTTTCTTCCCTTCCTCTTTTCCTTTCTCCCTCCCTTCCTTATTTCCTTCCTTCCTCAGTCCTTCCTTCCTTTCCTTCCTTCCATCTGTCCATCCTCCCTCCCTCTTTCTCTCCTCCCTTCCTTCTTTCCTTCCTTTCCTTCCTTCCTTCCATCTGTCCATCCTCCCTCCCTCTTTCTCTCCTTCCTTTCTTCTTTCTTCCCTTCCTCCCTCCCTCCGTCCTTCCTTCCTTTCCTTCCTCCCTCCTTCCTTCCCTTCCTTCCTTTCTTCCATCTGTCCATCCTCCCTCCCTCTTTCTCTCCTCCCTTCCTTCTTTCCTTCCTCCATCCCCCTTTCTTCTTCCTTCCTTCCTTCTTTCTTCCCTTCCTCCCTCCCTCCGTCCTTCCTTCCTTTCCTTCCTCCTTCCTTCCATCCTTCCTACCTTCCTTCCTTCCTCCCTTCCTTCCTTCCTTCCTCCCTTCCTTTCAATGAGTGTCTTATAAAGGGTTAATTTCGTCATCAAATTACCAAAAACTAGCTTTAATTCATACCAAAAAACCCCAGTGTGTCTGTCCTGCTTCTTATCTGATAGAGAAAATAATACCCAGCAGTTTATTCTACTGTCAAACAGGAAGTTACAACTCTGTAAAGTTATCACAGTGACCTCTTTACTGCCAAGTATGATGTTCAGACAACAAAATGACGAACCAGCACATTTTCAGCTAAAATGTCACATGGTGTCGCAGCAGAAGTTGAGCCACAATCAACATATTTGCTATCCGAGTGGCCTCATTGACAATAATGCAGGTGCTGCTTATTTGCATTGAGTTGCAAAGTCTGAATATCCTCATATCAGCTTTCTCCACTTGACAAGAGGAAGTTCTGAAGGGTCGACTTACTGGAAACACACTTACAAAGCAGCATCACTGATAGTCTAATCTCAATAAAAGCCCATATTAACACTAATTAAATCAATTCAGCTAACTTAAAAGAAGCTTTACACCTTCTTTGCTTGTGGTTTGTTTCACTTGTTCAATTCAACTTTATTTATATAGCACCTTAAACACAACATGGTTGATCCAAAGTGCTTTACACAGAGGAAGAACACACTAAAAATAGAAAACACAATAAAAAGAAATCAGAAATAACTGATAAATGACAGTTAGACACAGTTAAAAGTTAGGGAGTAAAAGTAAGTCTCTTGAAAGTTTCAGTTGTGGGAGAGAAATGAATGGAGAAAAGGCCCTGTCGCCATAGCAACCTACAAATACATATCACAACAAAAGCAGCTCATTTAGACTATTTACAGTATCTTTAGTGTGGCAGTGTGAGCATCATATGGAAAAACAGCCCTGGATTAAGTTAGATAGGAATTTAATTGTCTTAATTGTCATAATCATGATAAATATTATTGTCATTTAAAGATTGTTTTATACCACTGATATAATAATGATAATATAATAGTATAATAATGTAAGTTGGGAGGAGTAAAAACCAGGCGGGGAGTTCTGGTCCTCTGAAATGAGGCCAACCAGGAAGTAACTTAGAGCTGCATTCTATCAAAAGGCCACCAGGGGGCGACCGTCTCTATACAAGTCAATGGAGAATTCACCAACTTCTCACTTGATTTCTAACCTCAGTAAACGTTTTCAAAATGTGTTTATGGTCTCAATCGCTAGTTTAAAGCCTTCTTCAATGCAGTATGATGTTCATTTGGGACATTTTGGCCTCCCTGATTTTATATTTGACGATAAAGCAGGGTATGCATTAGGGCGGGGCTACGTCCTGATTGACAGGTTGATTGGCCAATGTCCTCGAGATCCAGCCCTCGCAACCATAGCAACCTCCCCGCTCTGCCCATGGCCCCGCCTCATGTCCATATAAGTAGAATCTGTGTTTTTATTTTTCACAGCATGCACCTGAAATTTTCAAGATGGCGCTGCCTAGATTCGAAACTATTGGCTTCCGAGCAGCAGTCCACAAACCAATGGGTGACGTCACGGATGTTACGTCCATTTCTTTTATACAGTCTATGATCTAAAACACACACTGATGTTAAAACAGAAACAAACTAAAGACCTTGGTACAATTCAGGTGAAAGTCTGAGTCAGCAGCAGAGTCGCCTCCAGGAAAACCTCACTGAGGTTTAAAATCTCTTTCGCAAGAGCATCCTCGCTAAGACAGGAAGCAGCATCAAGTCATCAAGACATAAACAACATAAAAGAAACTTCTGATTAAATCTTAAACAACTTATATAATAAATTAATAGTTTTGAGTCATTTTTTAAGAAGAAAAAGTCACATTTTTTGATTTCTGCTTCTCAATTTTGAATATTTTCTGACATTTTAACAACTAATTCATTAACCCAGATAATAACTGTCAGATAAATCAATAATGAAAGTAAATGTCACATCTTTAAACAGCTCAAACCCGCAGCTACAATGTGTGTTTCCTCTCAGTCGACAATGTTTCTGATTCAGAGATTAGATTTTTTTGTTTTTTAAAGCACTCTGCAGATTTTCCACAGAAGTTCCCAGCAGATGTGATGTAGACATCTTAATGACTAATCACTTTTATATTCAAGTCTTAGTCAGTGTGTGTCAGTTAACAGGGTTTTTTAGATGTGTGTGTGTGTCATGTGGTGCGTTCAAGGCCTTTCGGGTTCGGAGCCGTCTGAGCTCTGCAGAGATGTGTTTATAGAGGCCCGACAGCCCTGATATAAATCTTTAAGAAGAGCTAATAGTCGACTAATGCTGCAGGTATGTTTTGAGTTAGTGCTGTGAGTTAGTGCTGTGTGTGTGTGTGTGTGTGTGTGTGTGTGTGTGTGTGTGTGTGTGTGTGTGTGTGTGTGTGTGTGTGTAAGATATGCTTTATTTTAGAGACACAGCAACATGTTCAAGCAGATTACATTGTACAAGAGAACTGGCTAAAAACCAAGAACAATATAGCGGTGTGTGTGTGTGTGTGTGTGTGTCTGAGTGTGTGTGTGTGTGTGTGTGTGTGTGTGTGTGTATGTATGTATGTGTGTGTGTATGATGCTCTTAAATAGAAAAGGAAAGTCATCTCATCATGCATCTTGTGTGTCTTTATGGTATCGTTTATGTGAATGTGTGTGCAAGAGTGTGTGTGCGTGCGTGTGTGTGTGTGTGTGTGTGTAGGTGTGTAGGTGAGAACATACAGTGGAAGCAGATGTGTGTGTAGGTGGTCTCTTCCTCTCTCCTTATCATTCATACCGAGAGTGAGAGAGCAATAAAGACGAGTATTATGAGAGTGAAACTATAAATGAACTTTTATGAACTATACAGGAATAAACTATGATGTCACTTCCTGTAGTTATATATATGTTGTTGTGTTCATGTTGTGCTATTTACATGTTTACCTCATTGTCTCATTGTCTGTGTGGATTGTATATAAAGATGGACAACATGACAGCTCCCCAAAAGTGAAGCTAAAATATCTAATTCGCCCCCTGGTGGCTGGCTGCAGTATTGCTCTATAAATCCAGACCTCTATATGTTAGCGGACGGAACAAAGAAAGTACACGTCAAATATATAAATAAGGGTTGGCAAGATGAGCAATTCAAAAATACTGTAAAAATGACATTTGCACCATTTTTAACCAAAAGAAAGACTGAATGCTCATGAAAATGTCAAATGGTGTAACCACAAAAGAATGATAGATATTAAATATTTTATCATATACAGTGTATTAAAGTGGACTTATACTGATCCTTCCTTCCTTCCTTTCTTTCCTTCCTTCATTCCCTCCTTCCTTCCTTCCCTCTTTTCTTTACTTCCTTCCTTCCCTCCCTTCTTTCCTTTCCTCCCTTCCTTTCTTCCTTCCTTTCTTCTTAACTTCCTTCCTTGACTTGAGGACAACAGGAGGGTTAAATAATAATAAATCCTCCCTCTTTCCTTCCTTCCTTCCTCCTTCCTTCTTTTCTTTCTTTCCTTCCTACCTTCCTCCCTTCCCTTTCCTCCCTTCCTTCCCTCCTTTCTTCCTCCATTCCTTCCTTCCTTCTTCCTCCCTTCCTTCTTCCTCCCTTCCTAACTTCCTCCCTTGACTCGAGGACAACAGGAGGGTTAAATAAATGTAAATGTTTCCTGGTCTCCATGGTTACCCAGATTAAATGTAATATTTAGAACAATAGTATTCCATTAGCTTTATTTAATATAAAAGTTATAATGTAAGATCATGCCAAACTAGTTGATATGCTGTTTTATTGACTATTTACTGTTTTTATGGTTACACCACTTAGACATTTTTACCATAATCCTCTAATATATTCCCTCTAAATGGATTAAAAGCAGAATTTTGATGCTGGGTCCACAAAAAAAGAATGTGTTCAAGTTATTCATACGTTTAATTTCACATTTTAACCCTTTAAATTTAAACTAAACCACATGGACATTAATAAAAACATCATTGACCCTTATACACTTTATGGTCATTTTAGGTAGCTCTTATGCTAATTTATGTTCAAGTGCTAATTTATCTGTTAGGGTTTGTTTATAATTAGTTATTAGATTATATAAAAAGGGGCTGTGATGTCATGAGCTTTCAAACCTTCATCAGGCTCTGGCTGCAAAATAAAGCCTCACAAGCAAAGATGGCCGCTCCAGGAAAGAGATATTTTGGCTTCACTTTTGCATAGCAGCAGTGAGTGGAGAGGCACATCTTCCATATTTATATACAGTTTATAGTCCAGATGTATAAATACACATACCCCATTTACCCCCCCCCCCCATCCCACACCTCCTCCTCCCCCTGGCCTCCCTCCCTATACTCTCACTGTGTATCTACTTCTGCAGCCTTCCTCTCTCTCCTCTGTCTTCCTCCCTCATATGTGTCATCAACTTTGCCATGAGTCAGTTAGAGGTTAATGCACGTTGCATCTCATCCTCCACTTCTCTCTCTCTCTCTCTTTCTCTCTCTCTCTACCCCTCTCTCTACCTCTCTCTCGCTCTCTCTCTCTCACTCTTTCTCTGTCTCTCACACTCTCTCTCTCTCTCTCTCTCTCTCACACACACACACACACACACTTTCTCTCTCTCTCTCCCTCTTTCTCTCTGTCTCTCTAACACACTCTCTCTCTCTC
>NC_070591.1:5127461-5134961 GCF_027409825.1 Scomber japonicus | reverse complement strand
TACCTTCCTTCCTTCCTTCTTCTTTCCTTCCTTCTTCCTCCCTTCCATCCATCCTTCTTTCTTCCCTCCCTCCCTCCTTTCCTCTCTCATTTCCTTCCTGCTTTCCTCTTTTCCATCCTTCCTTCCTCCCTCCTTTCCTTCCTTCTTCCTCCCTCATTTCCTTCTTTCTTCCCTTCCTTCCTCATTTCCTTTCTCCCTCCCTTCCTTCTTCCTCCCTTCCCTTCCTTCTCTTCCATTCTGGTCATTAATACTAGTTTCTAAACTGATTTTTATAATTTTATAACCACCTTAACCCTTTATTGGGCAAATAATTATATTTGGTAACTTCTGTAAATATCTCAAAATATCCTTCCTTCCTTCCTTCCTTCCTTCCTTTCCTTCATCCCTGCCTTCTTTCTTCCCTTCCTCTTTTCCTTTCTCCCTCCCTCGTTCCTTATTTCCTCCGTCCTTCCTTCCTTTCCTTCCTTCCATCTGTTCTTCCTCCCTCCCTCCCTCCCTCCCTCCTTCTCTCCTCCCTTCCTTCTTTCCTTCCTCTGTCCTTCCTTTCTTTCCTTCCTTCCATCTGTTCTTCCTCCCTCCCTCCTTCTCTCCTCCCTTCCTTCTTTCCTTCCTCCATCCCCCTTTCTTCTTCCTTCCTTCCTTCTTTCTTCCCTTCCTCCCTCCCTCCTTCTCTCTTTCTTTCCTCCCCCCTACCTTCCTTCTTTCCTCCCCCCTACCTTCCCTCCCTCCTTCTCTCTTTCTTTCCTCCGTCCGTCCTTCCTTCCTTCCTTCCTTCCTTCCTTCCTCCCTTCCTTTCAATAGTCTGTATCTCCTGGTGCACACTGCCTGTTTAAGGGTTATAAAGTAATATGATGAAAAAAATACTAAAAAAGTGATCGATAAATATTTTGAAGCTGAAGCATTTTGATGTTTTGACTGTGATCAGCAGCATTAACAGAAGATCTTTTGTGTTTTCACCTACTTTTCTCTTTTCTCTGTTTACAAGATGAGCTTGTTTACTAGAAAACTGGGTGAACAGTGAACAGAGAAAGCTTTTGATCCATAAGAGAAGAAAAAAAAGAGAGGCCAAAAAACCTGTGTGAACTGCTCTAGTTATCCTTATTATAGAGTTATTTTTTAATGTTTTGATAGAGAGAGAGGGGGGGGGGAGAGGGGGGGGTACGGAGAGGGAGAGAGACAGAGAGAGAGAGAGAGAGAGAGAGAGAGAGAGAGAGAGAGAGAGAGAGAGAGAGAGAGAGAGAGAGAGAGAGAGAGAGAGAGAGAGAGAGAGAGAGAGAGAGAGAGAGAGAGAGAGAGGTTAACAAGCTTAAAATTCTGATACCTTTCCAATAATAAAAAAGTTAGAATTAAAAAGATAGCTAAATAACAACCTACTTTTTTCCAGTGGACAAGCAGCTGAGTGTGTGTGTGTGTGTGTGTGTGTGTGTGTGTGTGTGTGTGTGTGTGTGTGTGTGTGACCATCGCTGGCTTGTGGACAAAGCTGCAGCATCATTTATTCAACAGGGACAAATTAGGCAGAGACAGACACGGCTAAACAGGAGGACAGACATGAGTGGCTGCCGACAGGAGGTGTGTGTGTGTGTGTGGTGTGTGTGTGTGTGTGTGTGTGTGTGTGTGTGTGTGTGTGTGTGTGTGTGTGTGTGTGTGTGTGTGTGTGTGTTGTTGGCAGCTCTGCTCTGTTTGAAGTAAAGGCAGTGCATTAGCAGCAGAAGTGAGTCCAGCTGTATAAAGTTATTCTCTTGGGGGTCAGAATATGTGTGTGTCTGCATGTTTCCTGTCTCTTTAGCTCTCTCACTGACTCTCACTGACTCTCACTGACTCTCACTGACTCTCACTGCTTCTTATTTATTTAATCTGTCCATTTATTTATTAGAAATTGACTTTTTTTATTTTTTAATCATGGATTGCAACAGGTATCCGTTTTATTGCATCCGTTACTGCAGTATATTACAAACTGTCTCTTTGCTTCTGCTTCTATGTGAGCACTAATCTGAGTTTTTAGACCTGGACACTGAATCATTTTGGAAAGTTAGGATTGATTGTTTTCAGGTTTCTCTTCTTAAATGATCTTCTGGGAGCTAATGTGTTGTTTTCAGGGTTAATATCACAAATAAATTAAGACTAAAGGAGCAATTTTACACATTTAAAAATGAGTTGATTCATCTTGTATAGTGTCTTCTGTGGCTCTGGCTTTGTCATGTATGAGAAATAAAACATTTATAACAGAAAGTCTGGGCTACAAACTTTAGATGGAGAGTTTGAAAGATGGCTCAACCTTTTGTGTGGGTCCAAAGAAGGAGACAATGGCAAGTTGCATTATGGGAAGTGGTTTTTTTTGTTTGTTTTTTTTTAGATTTTTAGCACATACTAAAGACTAAAAGTAAGGATCTCTCATCTGAACTGTGTTGATTTGAAATATTATAATTATTATTTATTTTTATATAATTATTTTTATAATATTATTTTTTAATAATTATTTTTATTGTAATAATAATAATAATAATAATAATAATAATAATAATAATAATTATTATTATTATTATTATTATTTATAATTACTTTTATTATTTTTATAATATTTTTTTTTAAATATTTTTTTATTATTTAAATTATTATTATTATTATTATTATTATTATTATTATTAGTTTTTATTTATTATTATTATTATTATTATTATTATTATTATTATTATTATTAGTTTTTATTTATTATTATAATTATTATTATTTGTTTTTACTTTTTATTATTATTATTATTATTATTATTATTATTATTATTATTATTATTATTATTATTATTTTTACAATAATGCTGTTTGTCGTCCTCTGTTAATATTTGTGAGAAGCAGCAAATAAATGCAAATAAACACTGATTTTAAATGTTTTCCTCATTGAAAGAAGCTCCAACTACACAACACACTAGAAGATAAATATGGAGTTTCTTTTTTTCATAAACTGTAAATCATGCAAATATATTCCAGTAAAGCTCCAGAATAAAAATAAAGAGTCAGATAAGGCTCGAGCTGCAGTAGTGACATCATTTTAATTGATACTCAAGTCCTAGTAAGGGTCGGTGATAGGCTGGTTTAACAAGGCAGCATGCCAATGAGGCTTCTCACAAGTATAGCTGTGTGTGTGTGTGTGTGTGTGTGTGTGTGTGTGTGTGTGTGTGTGAAGGGTCTGCAGTGTGTCACTCCAAACAGGCCGTGTGCTCTCTGTCACTGAGAACAGATGAAACACAATGTCCTCCCTGTTCTCTCTCTCTCTCTCTCTCCGTCTTTGTCTCTGTGTGTCTCTCACTCATCCTTTGCTTTTCAGTCGCTCGCTCGCTCTCTTCACTTTTATTATCATTATTGTCCTTTTTCTTTTTTCTCCACATCAAATGTTAGTGCTGATAAAAGTTTTAATGGCTCTGTATATGTCAAACAGGCCTACATCAGTCTGGTAGAACATTGTTTTCTAGCTTTTCAAACACAGTTAAAGCATCAAAACTACAGAAAAACATCTGAAACTCGTTCTTTTCTTTGTGTGAGGTGAATCAGTAGTGAATATAAAGTCTGAAAGCAGGTCAGGGTTAGGGTTAGGTCTTTTTTGGCCACCTATTTTCTGCCACTGTTTAGCTGAAACTCATAATAATAAACATAAAGGGATTTAAACTCTATTTTTTTCTGGAATTTTTACAGATTAATTGTATTTCTGTTTACATTAGGGATCATGTTTCCTTTTCTTTTGTTTAACAGCTTCATAATGTTAAAGTATTGGTTTTATTAAAGGTCTATGACACACAAAAGCTCATAAACTTTTCAAGTAAATGTTAATTGTTAAACGAATTGTTGCATTTAAGCCTTAAAATCACTCACTGACTACAACTTATACTCATTCTGTTGACTCCATATGTGACGGGTTGGGCTGCAACTATCAATTATTTTCAGTATAAATTAATTTGTTGAATTATTTTCTTATAGTTTGGTCTTTAAAATATCAGAATATGGTGAAAAATGTAAATCACTGTTAACCAAAACCCTCAAAGATATTTAATTTACTGTCATAGAAGACTAAAGAAACACATTTCAGAAGCCGGAAACAGAATATTTTATTTATTTTTTCTTTAAAAGAGACTCCAAATGTTTAATCAGTTATCACAATAGATGGTGATTAATTTAAAAGTTGACAATGAATTGATTAATGGACTCACTGTTGCAGCTCTAGTGATAAGTGTCCTGAAGTCCTGAATGTATATGGCAGCGTTTTCTCTTCATGCTTTCAACAACAGCTCAATGCTAACGTGGCGGTGATTAGCATAAACCCGCCCCTGCTGCTGTAGAGGTGTAAATACATTCAGCACACACTACTACTACTACAGTCTACAGTTAGCCAGTTAGCTGAGTTAGCCACCAAGCTAGCAGCCGAGTTAGCCGCCGAGCTAGCAGCCGAGCTAGCAGCCGAGTTAGCCACCAAGCTAGCAGCCGAGCTAGCTGCTGAGTTAGCCACCGAGCTAGCAGCAGAAAGCTCTCAGACGTAGCGTCCATGTTTCTGGTAGAGGTGGTGACTTTGATTGACAGGTGACACTTGGTAGGGGGCGGGGCTTCAGCGTTTGGTAGCAGAGAAAGAGGCTGATTTTTACACAACTTTGAAGCCTAATTTCATATATTTGGCGATTTTTTTAATCATTCAAATTTGGCAGGGTGGTTAACAACACACTTTTCTGTGGTATGTTAAACTCAGAACACATATTTATTCTTACTTTACACAGACTTTAACTGCATGAATAAACCAATCTGGAACAAGTCTAAGGTAGTTTTAAGTCATTCCACTGCCAGTGTGCGCAAGTACAAGTCCTGTTGAAACAGTCTTTCTATGGATATTGGTGTGTGTGTGTGTGTGTGTGTGTGTGTGTGTGTGTGTGTGTGTGTGTGTACAGTATGCCTGAAGTGGATCTGAGCCAACAGTTCAACAATGTCATGTGCTTTCACTTCAACCTTGACAGACTGTGTGTATGTTTGTGTGTGTGCGTGTGCGTGTATGTGTGTCTGTGTATGGTATGTTCCCCTGTGTGTGTGTGTGTGTGTGTGTGTGTGTGTCTGTGTATGGTATGTTCCCCTGTGTGTGTGTGTGTGTGTGTGTGTGTGTGTGTGTGTGTGTGTGTGTGGAGACAGAGTTGACAGGTGTGGACAGGAGTCATCACTTGCTGAAGGACCTTTATTTTTGGGCCAGTTGGAATCACACAGAGACTTAACACACATGCACATACATGCACGCACACACACACACACACACACACACACACACACACACAGTTAATCCCATACCAATTAACCTAATCAGGAGTCTCGAGCATTTCCTCTACACAAGTCAACTCTTTGATTATCACGTACGTTTGTTCATTTAACTTCAACGTACAGTATGGTTGTTTTTTTTTTTTTCTCCACCAAAGTTGAACGTTGTAAAAATTAATCATGACAGTACTGAGCAGAACGAGTCCTACAGCTGCATGATTATAGACAACACACACACACACACACACACACACACACACACACACACACACACACACACAGACACACACAACATGCTTTAGATGCATTAGGGTAGAGGGGACAGGATGGAGGGAAACCTGCTCAATTGAGTTAAAGCCTGCAATTTAATTTGCCTCTTTGTGTGTGTGTGTGTGTGTGTGTGTGTGTGTGTGTGTGCATGTGTGTGTGTGTGTGTGTGTTATGTATTACCTCTATAAAAGAACGTACAGTTTGTCGATGTGCTCAAAAAAGGCAAATAAATTAAATTTGACTCCCTGTTAAATATTCAGAAAATTGTACAGACACACACACACACACACACACACACACACACACACACACACACACACACACACACACACACACACACACACACACACACACACAGGAACACACACACACACACACACACACACAAGTCATAGCAGTTTGCCACATGATGAAGAACATGTGATGTTTGAAGGAGCAGTCCTGGACCTGCACACATGCACCAGAGTAGTGTTTAGATTCATCATGTGTATTATTCATATTTCATTAATAAAACACATTCATCTAAAAATATTTGGATAATCTAATGATCCATATTGTCATGTTTTCAAGCAAAAATACCAAAGAAATAGCTGCTTTTAGCTTCTCAGATGTGATGATGTAATGCTTTTCTTGTCATACATGATACTAAACTAAATATCTTTGTTATTCAGACAAAATTAGATGTTTAAAAGATGCATTTTTATTATTTTCTGACAAGTTATGGACAAAAAGAGTCAAGTTTTATTTAAATTTGTGGTTTCATATATTGTGCCGATGAGGTTGATTTAATACCACGATCAAATATCTGGACTTGTTTTTTTTTTAACACTGAACTGAAGTGAGCTGATCAGGACAAAAGAATAAAAATATAAAAAGAGAAATGTCTTTTTTAAGAGGTAATTAAGTGATAAATAATAATTCCAGTTGACTGATAAAGATATAGGCAACGTGACAACACACAGTATGCATGATGGACCTACACACACACACACACACACACACACACACACACACACACACACACCTTTCCTCTTCCCTCACTGATAAAGAATGCATCACTCCTGCATGCCCGTCCTCTGACCTTTGACCCCTGAGTGCATACAGCCGTCATGGCACAGATAAACAGGGAGGAGGAGTAAAAACTAGTCTACTACATCCTCCATCTGTATGAGCACACACACACACACACACACACACACACACACACACACAGACACAGACACACACACACACACACAGAGAGGGGCCTTTTCCGTCCTTCGCTGGCTCTATATTTAGTGACATCTGCACCTGTGAGCCGCTCAGTAAGCAGGAGAGCTGTGACCTCACAGGAAGGGAGGTGGTGTGTGTGTGTGTGTGTGTGTGTGTGTGTGTGTGTGTGTGTGTGTGTGTGTGTGTGTGTGTGTGTGTGTGTGTGTGTGTTTGGGGTCTACACAGCCAACTTTTTTCCCTCTCTTCTCGGTGATGTCATGCTCATTAGTGCTTGTTTACTAGCGTTGCTGTATAAAATGATAAAGTGATTAAACACATATTGTATTAATAAACACAGAGAAGCAGCAGGTTGGTTAAACAGTTATCAGTTATCATTATATCCTGATCTCTCTTTGGGCGTAGAACGAGTCTGTTAGCGCTCTCTTATCAAACGTCTTGAGTTGTGAGTCTTTTTTATGCTTTTTAAAATGTTTGTGACTGAAAAACATGATTTGCTGCAGAAATATATATATATTTATTTTTCTGCTTTTTCATTCTGTTAATCATCTCATGACTCCTGACATTTATCTTGCAACCACTGATCTATATTATCATTATTAACTAATTAATTAATCATTTCATACATCTCTCAAAAGAAACAGTCATACTTGAGGTTTATTGTTCTCAGGTTTTATAGATTTTATTAATTCAAAGAACTAAAAAATCCTTCCTGCACAGTATTACCCGCTTTATTAATGATGTG
>NC_070591.1:5090347-5121961 GCF_027409825.1 Scomber japonicus | reverse complement strand
CCTTTAAAAGGTAGCGACCGAAATAAATCAATACCAAGTAGTATCGAAACATCTCCCGTCAAATGATACCTGTAATCCATCCTTTTTGCACCCAGAGCTAGAAAACATGACTATTTATATGGACTTGCTCACAGCCAATCAACACAAGCGTTCTTGGGTTTAAACGATATGTGATTGGCTCACTGTCACAGCAGCTACGACCCGTCTGTGGTGATGTTGAGTTAGCGCGTTTAGCAGTTCAGCAGCCAAGGTGCCACTTAAACACTCTAAAGCAGGGGTGGTCAAACATGCGGCCCGTGGGCCAGAACTGGCCTGGCCTAGGGACCCAATCCGGCCCACTTTCCTTCCTGTCTGTTTTCCTTCCTTCTTCCCTTTCTTCCTTCCTTCCATCTGTCCTTCCTTCCTTTCTTTTTCATTCCTTCGTTCCTTCCTGTCTTCTTTAGCTTGCTTTCTTCCTTCTTCCCTCCATCTGTCCTTCCTTCCTTCCTTCCTTCTTCCCTCCTCTTTCCCTCCCTTTCTTCCTTACTTCCACCTGTCCTTCCTTCCTTCTGTACTTCCTTCCTCCCTTTCTTTCTTTTTTCCTTCCTTCGTTCCTTCCAACTTTCCTTCCTGTCTTCTTTTCCTTCCTTCCTTCCTTCCTTCCTTCCTTCCTTCCTCTTCTTCCCTCCCTCCTTCCTTCCATCTGTCCTTCCTCCCTACCTTTCCTTTCTTTCTTTTTTCCTTCCTTCATTCCTTCCATATTTCCTTTGTGTCTTCTTTCCTCCCCTTCTTCCTTCCTTGAGTTTGACACCTCTGCTCTAAAGTGAGTCTACACTACACACCTGTTGCACCAGATAAAAGACAGAGACCTAAATGTGTGATGGGTATCGAATCAAGTACACAGCTGGTATCGGTATCACTTCAACGGTACTTGGATCGGTACTGGTATCATATTTTTTCAGTCCTAGTCATAACAGTATATACATGAACAGAATATCCAAAAATAAAGTATATTATGTCCCCTTTTCATCATGTCCAATACAGTACATTATGATATAGACAGGCAGTCATAGATAGGAAGTCATGATTCACAGTTGAGTCATCAGATTTTTCCCCCCCACTGTGTTGATTAAACAAAACTGCAAAAGTCAGCAGCATTGCATGCAAAGAGTTTTAGAAACGTCATCTAGTGAGTTTCAGATTCACAGAGCGTGACAGAGAGATGGTGACTGAAAGTTAGTGGGAAGTTAGACGGAGCACATCAGAGCTAGCAGAGATGCTGTTTAGTGATAACCAGCTTGGTGGTAAGGGTGTTTCTACTTCTGCTGTAAGAGGCATACAAGGTTAGAGGGACAGCTAGGGTTGGGCAGGAAGTCATTATAATGTTGATATCAAGATATTTTACAGATATCATCGTAGATTTAGATTATAGTAATATGATGATATGGAATAATAGTCTTTAGCTGCTTTTAAAGCAGGGGGGGTCAAACTCATTTTCATTCAAGGGCCACATACAGTACAATTTGATCTGATGTGGGCCGGATCATTAAAAAGATGAGGGAGGGAAGGAAGGAAGGAACGAAGAGAGGGAGGAAGGAGTCAAGGAGTGACGAATGAGGAAGGAAGGAAAAGGAGGAGAAGGAGGAGAAGGAGGAGAAGACAGCAAGGAAAGAAGGAAGGAAAGAAGACAGTGAGGAAGGAAAAGAAGACAGGAAGACAGGACAGGTGGAAGGAAGGAACAAAGAAAGAAAAGGAGGAAGGAAGGAAAGAAGACAGGAAGGAAGAAAGGAAGGAAGGAAGCAAAAGAAGGAGGAGGAGGAAGGAAGGAAGGAAAAGAAGGAAGGAAGGAAGGAATTAAGTGACAAAGAATGAAAAGAAGGAAGGAAAAGAAGACAGGAAGTGGGCCGGGGTGGACCCCTTGGCGGGCCGGTTCTGGCCCACGGGCCGCATGTTTGACACCCCTGTTTTAAAGGCTGCATTACAGTAAAAATGAGATTAACAGACTCTTCTATTATCTGACTTTATATCCACATTACTGATGATTATTTATTAAAAATCTCATTGTGTATATAGTATGTGAAGCACCGATAGTCATCACTACAATATTGTTAAAATATCAATATCGAGGTATTTGGTTATTGTGATATTTGATTTTTGCCCATATCGCCCCCAGCTTTAACTGGAAGGTTGTTGGTTTGATCCCTAGAGCGGATACTAGGCATGGGATGATAACCGTGTTCAAGGTTCACCGCGATTTGAAAAAGCCACGATAACCGAAACCGCCAAATTTCTGTCATACCGTTCCTAAAGGTATGAGCTGTTTTTAGTCTGGTCAAAGACAGGAAGTGCTGGTCAAAGACAGGAAGTGCTGGTCAAAGACAGGAATGTGCTGGTCAAAGGACAGGAAGTGCAGGTCAGAAATCCCTCAGGTGGTGCAGCTGCAGCGTAGAGTATCACGACCCCTCACACTTTCATTACAGATTCAGGTTAAATTAACATGTCTGTCTTTATTTTTCTTCCTTTTAGGAACATTTAGAGCTGTAATCACAATACTGCCATACCGTGAAACCATGATAATTTACTTATGGTTATCATACCGCCAGAATCTCATACCGGCCCATGCCTAGCAGATTCACATAAAAGTTATAAGAGCGCGCAGGTGGGCGAGTGGTTAGAGCGCAATGCCATATACGCAGCCGATCCCAGTTCGAATCCCGATCAGAGGTCCTTTGCTGCATGTCACCCCCCTCCCTCTCTCTCCCATGTTTCCTGTTGATCTACTGATGAATAAAGGCGTCTATGCCAACAAAAATCTTTAAAAAAAAAAAAAAAAGAAAGTTGGGTCATAAATAAGATATATTTTTCACTCAGCTTCTCTAAATCACAGTTTTTAATAATGACTGACTGAAAATGAGTCACCAACTTATCATTTTGTGTAATTTTAAGAAATCATTTTCTGACTCCAGTTTCTGAAATATGAATATTTTCTTTACAATATTATTCTCTATCATTTATTTGGACTTTAATGGTAGTGAACTAAATATTTTTAAGGTGGACACTATAAATACCACGACTCATCAATTGATAATGAAAGTAATAGATAGTTGCAGCCTTACTGGAGACTTTCCAAATGTTACTGGAACAAATGGACGAACTGTGATTTTCTCTTTAATGCAAAATAAAGCTTATCTTTCCTCCCTTCCTTCCTCCTTCCCTCCCACCTTCCTTCCCTCCCTCCCTCCCTTCCTCCCTCCTTCCTTCTCTCTTTCTTTCCTCCCCCCTACCTTCCTTCTTTTCCTCCCTTCCTCCCTCCTTCCCTCCTACCTACCTTCCTTTCTTCCCTCTCTCCCTCCCTCCCTCCCTCCTCCTTCATACTGTCCTTCCTTCCCTTCCTTCCTTCCTTCCTTCCTTGCTTCCTCCCTCCTTTCCTTCCTTCCTTCCATCATTTTGTGTAACTTTTAAGAAATAATTTTCTGATTCCAGCTTCTGAAATGTGAATATTTTCTTTACAATATTATTTTATATTAGTTATTTGGACTTTAATGGTAGTGAACTAAATATTTTTGGGGTGGACACTATAAATACCATGACTCATCAATTGATAATGAAAGTAATAGATAGTTGCAGCCTTACTGGAGACTTTCCAAATGTTACTGGAACAAATGATTGAATTGTAATTTTCTCTTTAATGCAAAATCAAGCTTATCTTTCCTCCCTTCCTTCCTCCTTCCCTCCTACCTTCCTTCCCTCTCTCCCTCCCTCCTTCCTTCTCTCTTTCTTTCCTCCCCCCTACCTTCCTTCTTTTCCTCCCTTCCTTCCTCCTTCCCTCCTACCTACCTTCCTTTCTTCCCTCTCTCCCTCCCTCCCTCCCTCCTCCTTCATACTGTCCTTCCTTCCTTCCTTGCTTCCTCCCTCCTTTCCTTCCTTCCATCATTTTGTGTAATTTTTAAGAAATCATTTTCTGATTCCAGCTTCTGAAATATGAATATTTTCTTTACAATATTATTCTCTATCATTTATTTGGACTTAAATGGTAGTAAACTAAATATTTTTGGGGTGGACACTATAAATACCATGACTCATCAATTGATAATGAAAGTAATAGATAGTTGCAGCCTTACTGGACACTTTCCAAATGTTACTGGAACAAATGATTGAACTGTGATTTTCTCTTTAATGCAAAATCAAGCTTATCTTTCTATTAGTTTGTCTAAAAAATCTAAAATCTCTAAATGTTTCTGCATAATTTTTAAAGTGCATATCTAAACCTCAGCTCCTGTAGTGCAGCTGGTGTGATGAAGCACCCGCTGCAGGACTTATTGGCGCTGTAGTTGTTGGATGCCAGCGGATTAATTCATCTTGGTTAAAATGACAAGGCGCTCAGCACAGCGCTGGGAACCGAGCCAGACCAACCAAACATGCAGAGCACGGAGATTTCTTTAGGAGGGGTTTAGAGATCTCTGATGAGGTCATTCTAAATCTACTAAATGATGAATATATTAGCAGAGATAAATAATATAATGTAGTTGTTAATGATGATTTTTGTCTTCTCCTCCTTTCCTCTGTCTACTATCTACAGATTGACCTGGAGCCAGAGGGGAAGGTTTATGTTGTTATTGACCTATCAGGATCTTCCAGTGAAGGTAAGGATGATGTTTGGTTGTTTTTCGTCTCTCTGCTTTTATTCTCTGTTTCTGTTTCTAATCTTCACACCAGTTTTCAATCCAAACTGTTAATCTCCTGTTTTTAGTGTCAAAGTCAGTTTTTGTATTTCTTTGGATAATCTACTGATGAAGAGTATTAACCCTCCTGTTGTCCTCAGGTCAAGGAAGGAAGGAAGGAAAGAAAGAAGGAAGGAAGGAAAGGAGTAAGGAGGGAGGGAGGAAGGAAGGAAGGAGATAAGGAAGGGAGGAAGGAAGGAAAGGAGGAAGGAGGGAGGGAGGAAGGAAGGAAGGAAAGGAGGGAGGGAGGGATAGAGGGAGGAAGGAAGGGAGTAAGGAGGGAGGGAGGAAGGAAGTATGGAGAGAAGGAAGGAAGGAAGGAAAGAAAGGAGTAAGGAGGGAGGGAGGAAGGAAGGAGAGAAGGAAGGAAGGAAATGAGTAAGGAAGGAGGGAGGGAGGGAGGGAGGAAGGAAGGAAGGAAATGAGTAAGGAGGGAGGGAGGAAGGAAGGAAGAACAGAAGGAAGGAAGGAAGGAAGGAATTACATTACTTTGATGAAGTCATTGAAATAGTTACATTACTTATTACATTTTAAATAGAGTAACTAGTAATCTGTAATCTATTACGTTTCCATAGTAACCTGTATCCCAACACTGTAATCGAGTAAGTTATACCTAACAAGTCTTACAACTCAAATCATCATCTATCAGTGTAGAGTAAATACTGTAGTTTTGCCTTCAGGGAGAACTTGTGTAAACGTGTTATCTAATGAATAAATGAATAAATCCTTCTCTGTCAGTCATGTACAGCTCCTAGGCAGTGTGTAGTCTCTGAGTGAAAAGAAAAAAAGAAAAGAAAAAGAGAGTAAGAAAACTTACAGCCAAAAAAAGAAAGAAAGAAAAAAAAAAGGCTTTAAAACTGACATCCTGTGAATGACAAACACCCGTCCTCCAGAGATGATGGATGGAAGATGGATGGATGATGGATGGATGGATGGATGATGGATGGATGAAAGGATGATGGATGGATGATGGATGGATGAAAGGATGATGGATGGATGATGGATGAAAGGATGATGGATGGATGATGGATGAAAGGATGATGGATTGATGATGGATGGATGGATGATGGATGGATGGATAATGGATGGTGGATGATGGATGATGGATGGATGGATAATGGATGGTGGATGATGGATGATGGATGGTGGATGGATGGATGGATGATGGATGATGGATGGATGATGGATGGATGGATGGATGATGGATGAAAGGATGATGTGATGTTTACAGTGAGATCAACTCAGATGAGACAGAAGGATAAATACGTTCTTGGCTTTTAGTTTAATTGGAAGAGATCGTATCTGAAGTTAAGTCTTTACGTCTTAAATCAGTAAAAATCTAACATCACAAGTTCTTTAAGCTTCCTGTCGTCTGTTTTGACTGTTCTTTCTTTCCTCCCTTCCTTCCTTCTCTTTTTCCTCATTCCTTCTTCCGTCTGTCCTTCCATCCTCCCTCCTTCTCTCTTTCTTTCCTACCTTCCCTCTTTCCTTCCTTCCTCCCTCCCTCCCTCCTTCCTTCTTTCCTCCCTCCCTTCCTTCTTTCCTTCCTCTTTTCCTTTCTCCCTCCCTCCCTCCCTCCCTCACTCCCCTCCCTCCCTTCCTTCTTTCCTTCCTCTTTTCCTTCCTCCCTTCATCCCTCCCTCCTTTCCTTCCTTCTTCCTCCCTACCTTCCTCCCTTCCTTCTTCCTTCCTACCATCCTTCCTTCCTCCCTCCTTTCCTTCCTTCTTCCTTCCTACCATCCTTCCTTCCTCCCTCCTTTCCTTTCCTTCCTCCCTCCCTCCCTCCCTCCCTTTTCCTTCCTCCCCTCTTCCTCTCTTCCCTCCTTCCTTCCTCCCTCCTTTCCTTTCCTTCCTTCCTCCCTTCCTTGACTCGAGGACAACAGGAGAGTTAAAGACTATGTAAACTTTCTAACTTTCTCTTTTTCTTAATGCACTTAAGTGAAGCGTTGAGTCAGCCGTGTGTAATCAGCACCATTACATCAGGAAGTAAACATTGCGAGCTTCCTGTGCATTTGTGGTTATTACTCCCAATAAAGTAATGAGAGACATGATGTCATGCGATAAGTGCTTTTCAGTAAAAGTTTAATGATGACAGAAAGTTCAGTGTTTGACGCCGAACTGTAAGATCACCTCGTTATTTAAGATGTGAGACAACATTGCGTGTAGAGAGAGAGGGAGAGAGAAGAGAGAGAGACATAGGGAGGGAGAGAGAGAGAGAGAGAGAGAGAGAGAGAGAGAGAGAGAGAGAGAGAGAGAGAGAGAGAGAGAGAGAGAGAGAGAGAGAGAGAGAGAGAGAGAGAGAGAGAGACATAGGGAGGGAGAGAGAGAGAGAGAGACATAGGGAGGGAGAGAGAGAGAGAGACAGAGAGAGAGACATAGGAGGGAGGGAGGGAGAGAGAGAGAGAGAGAGAGAGAGAGAGAGAGAGAGAGAGAGAGAGAGAGAGAGAGAGAGAGAAGACAGAGAGAGAGACATAGGGAGGGAGAGAGACAGAGAGAGAGACATAGGGAGGGAGAGAGAGAGAGAGAGACAGAGAGAGAGAGACATAGGGAGGGAGAGAGAGAGAGAGAGAGAGAGAGAGAGAGAGAGAGAGACAGAGAGAGAGAGGGAGAGAGAGACAGAGAGAGGGAGAGAGACAGAGAGAGAGACAGAGACAGAGAGACAGAGAGAGAGACATAGGGAGGGAGAGAGAGAGAGAGAGACAGAGAGAGAGAGAGAGAGAGAGAGAGAGACAGAGAGAGAGAGAGAGACAGAGACAGAGAGAGAGAGAGAGAGAGACGGAGAGAGAGGGAGAGCGAGAGGGACAGAGACAGAGACAGAGAGAGAGAGAGAGAGAGAGGGAGAGAGAGACAGAAAGAGGGAGAGAGACAGAGAGAGAGAGAGACAGAGAGACAGAGAGAGAGAGAGGGAGAGAGAGAGAGAGAGACAGAGAGAGAGAGAGAGAGAGACAGAGAGTAAGAGAGAGAGACAGAGACAGAGAGAGACAGAGAGAGCGAGAGAGAGAGAGAGAGAGAGAGAAAGACAGAGAGAGAGAGTCTCTGAGCTGTAATCTCTCCTGGAAGTCGTTTTATATATTCAGTGGAAATCAAAAGAAGTTAGAGACAGCTGAGGAGTATTTTACTGCATGTGGTGATGCACTGATCTCATGCACAGATACCGGCCCCTTATTAAACAGATATATTAAATACAGTTCCTCCAGGAATAAGATTAAAAGATATAAAACATTGTTTGGCAGCGCTCTTAAAAATGACCCATGTTGCTCTTCCAAGAATAAGTCATAATTTATTTATTTTTTGCTTTTATTCCTGATCTGGTTAAGGTAACATGAGGCTCAATGATGGAGGTTAAAATATGAAAAATAAACGTACGAATAACTTGCACACATTCTTTTTTTGTGGACCCAGCATCAAATTTCTGCTTTTAATCCATTTAGAGAGAATATATTAGAGGATTATGGTAAAAATGTCTAAGTGGTGTAACCATAAAAAACTTTGTACCAAATAATTCAACTTGCTTAAAAACAGTAAATAGTCAATAAAACACCATATCAACTAGTTTGGCATGATCTTACATTATAACTTTTATATTAAATAAAGCTAATGGAATACTATTGTTCTAATATTTAATCTGGGTAACCATGGAGATCAGGAAACATTTACAGTCATTTAACGCTCCTGTTGTCCTCGAGTCAAGGAAGGAAGAAAGGAAGGAAGGGAGGAAAGGAAAGAAGGAAGGGAGGGGAGGAAGGGAGGAAGGAAGGAAGGAAGGAAGGAAGGAAGGAAGGAAGGAAGGAAGGAAGGAAGGAAGGAAGGAAGGAAGGAAGGAGGGAGAGAGGGAGGGAGGAAAGGAAGGGAAGGTAGGAAGGAAGGGAGGAAGGTAGGAAGGAAGTAAAGAAAAGAAGGAAGGAGGTAAGTAATGAAGGAAGTAAAGAAGGAGGAAGGAAGAAAGGGAAGGAAGGAAGGAAGGAAGGAAAGAAAAGAAGGAAGGGTATAATTCCACTTAAACACACTGTAGGTGAATATTTAATATTTATCATTCTTTTGTGGTTACACCATTTGACATTTTCAGGAGCATTCAGTCTTACTTTTGGTTTAAAAATGGTGCAAATATTATTTCAAATGATATAAAACCAACAAAAATACTAAATATACATTTTAACAAACCTGATGCTGCTTTTTAAAACTATTTTTTTTTCTGATTAATGTAACATAAGTAAGTATAGAAGTATCCATCGAGTCTTTTTGTGGATGTATGATGATGTCGCTCTACACTTCTGTCTGTAAGGAAAAGTTCACACGATCATTAGAAGTTACTTGGCAGGACGATATAACCATGAGATGCAAATCATCCGAGCATCTTCAAGTCTGATTCAACCCTCCTGTTGTCCTCAAGTCAAGGAATGAAGAGAGGGAGAAGGAAGGAAGGAAGGAAGGAAGGAAGGAAGGAAGGAAGACAGAAGGAAAGGACAGAGGAAGGAAGGGAGGGAGGAAGAAGGAAAGAAAGGAGGAACTAAGGGAGGAAGAAGGAAGGAAAGGAGGGAGGAAGGAAGGAAGACGAAAGGAAAGGAGGGAGGAAGGAAGGGAGGGAGGGAGGGAGGAAGGAAGGAAGGAAGGAAGGAAGGAAGGAAGGAAGACAGAAGGAAAGGACAGAGGAAGGAAGGGAGGGAGGAAGAAGGAAAGAAAGGAGGAACTAAGGGAGGAAGAAGGAAGGAAAGGAGGGAGGAAGGAAGGGAGGAAGGAAGGAAGACGGAAGGAAAGGAGGGAGGGAGGAAGGGATGAATAAGGAGGGAGGAAGGCAGGAAGGAAGAAGGAAAGAAAGGAGGAAGGGAGGGAGGAAGGAAGGAAGGAAGGAAGGAAGACAGAAGGAAAGGACAGAGGAAGGAAGGGAGGGAGGAAGAAGGAAAGAAAGGAGGAACTAAGGGAGGAAGAAGGAAGGAAAGGAGGGAGGAAGGAAGGGAGGAAGGAAGGAAGACGGAAGGAAAGGAGGGAGGGAGGAAGGGTTGAATAAGGAGGGAGGAAGGAAGGGAGGAAGAAGGAAAGAAAGGAGGAAGGGAGGGAGGAAGGAAGGAAGACAGAAGGAAAGGACAGAGGAAGGAAGGGAGGGAGGAAGAAGGAAAGAAAGGAGGAACTAAGGGAGGAAGAAGGAAAGGAGGGAGGAAGGAAGGGAGGAAGGAAGGGAGGAAGGAAGGAAGACGGAAGGAAAGGAGGGAGGGAGGAAGAAGGAAAGAAAGGAGGAACTAAGGGAGGAAGAAGGAAGGAAAGGAGGAACAAAGGAAGGGAGGAAGGAAGACGAAAGGAAAGGAAAGGAAGGAAGAGAACAGTCAAAACAGACGGGGTCAATTTGACCTTCAAGTCTCTCTCAAGTCTTTTTTTCTTGTCATTGAAGCACACAGCAGATAAAAACATTTTCGTAAGGTAAATTATTTCCAGACGTTTTGGGAGAACTTTTTTTTTTTTTTATTTAAGTAGGATCTTGAGAATACTGACCAATTGTTTTGACTATTTGATCTGTTTGTGGTCTGGGAAAAACACCGTCCAAAAAACAAGTCCAACTGATATTAAACTGTCTTTCTTGTCTACTGGAGCAGCATATCTGAACCGTAAATCACTTGTCCTGTGTGTCCTCATTTGTTTATATTTCATTTGGTTTCATAATGGCTCCTTTTATAGTTTTATATTAATTCCATTCTGAATACCATTAGTCATCCACTCATGTAGCTTTGAGTCATTATCTTTATAAAGCAAATCAATCTTTGCACAAAGTGATAACATGTTGTTTTATCCATAGACTGTATAAAAGAAATGGACGTAACATCCGTGACGTCACCCATTGGTTTGTGGACTGCTGCTCAGAAGCCAATAGTTTCGAATCTAGGCAGCGCCATCTTGAAAATTTCAGGTGCATGCTGGGAAAAATAAAAACACGGATTCTACTCATATGGGCATGAGGCGGAGTCATGGACGGAAGTATGGGCGGGACTAACGGCGGAGCGGGGAGGCTGCGATTGGTTCCGAGGGCTGGATCTCAAGGACATTGGTCAATCACCTTGTCAATCACAACGTAGCCACGTAGCCTGCTTTATCGTCAAATATAAAATCAGGGAGGCCAAAATGTCCCAAATGAACATCATACTGCATTGAAGAAGGCTTTAAACTAGCGATTGAGACCATAAACACATTTTGAAAACGTTTACTGAGGTTAGAAATCAAGTGAGAAGTTGGTGAATTCTCCATTGACTTGTATAGAGACGGTCACCCCCTGGTGGCCTTTTGATAGAATGCAGTTCTAAGTTACTTCCGCATTGGCTTCTTTTCAGAGGATAGGTACTCCCCGCCTGGTTTTATCACAGGCGGAACAAACAGTCACACTGAGCCTGATTGCCTCCTGACACACAACACAAGAGCCACAAACCCACATTAGCTTTTTCCTGCTAACGTCTCCGTCTTATCTAACTTACAAAACATGAACACACGTATTGACCTGCGCCGTAGCTTGTCAAAGGAACCACTAAACAAATATGTCAGCTAGCAGGTGAGATAACTAAGTGGCTGCTCAGTTACATTACACAGCATGTTAATGTAACTCTAAATTGATCCATTAGACCAGGGGTGTCAAACATGCGGCCCGCGGGCCAGATACGGCCCACTGAGAGGTGCGATCCGGCCCACTTGCCATCCAGTGCTTTTTTCCTTCCTTCCTTCCTTCCTTCCTTCCTTCTGTCTTTCCTTCCTTTCTTCTTTCTGTCTTTCCTTCCATCTGTCCTTCCTTCCTTTTGTCTTTCCTTCCTTTCTTCCTTCTGTCTTTCCTTCCATCTGTCCTTCCTTCCTTTTGTCTTTCCTTCCTTTCTTCCTTCTGTCTTTCCTTCCATATGTCCTTCCTTCCTTTCTTCATTCTGTCCTTCCTTCCTTCCTTTCTTCCTTCTGTCTTTCCTTCCATCTGTCCTTCCTTCCTTCCTTCCTTCTCTTTCCTTCCATCTGTCCTTCTTTCCTTTCTCCCTTCCTTCTTTCTGTCTGTCCATCCTTCACTATCTCTCTTTCCTACCTTTCTTTCCTCCTTCCTTTTGCCTGTCTTGCCTTCCTTCCCTTCTTATTTCCTTATTTCCTTCCTTCCTTCCTTCCTTCCTTCCTTCCTTCCTTCCATCTTGTTAATGATCCGGCCCACATGAGATCAAATTGGTCTGTATGTGGCCCTTGAATGAAAATGACTTTGACACCCCTGCATTAGACGCTGGTTTGGTTGTTGCTCTTCAAAATCACCGTTAGCGATACTCTCCCGTTAGCGACTTGAAGATGATAGTGTAAAATCATGATCATCTAAGTTAATTTGTATGGATTATGTGGTTTAGTCAAATTTAAAAAGGGTTCAAGTGTGAAAATAAACGTATGCACACATTCTTTTTTTGTGGACCCAGCATCAAATTTCTGCTTTTAACCCATTTTGAGAGAATATATTAGAGGATTATGGTAAAAATGTCTAAGTGGTGTAACCATAAAAACTTTAAACTTGCTTAAAAACAGTAAATAGTCAATAAAACACCATATCAACTAGTTTGGCATGATCTTACATTATAACTGTTATATTAAATAAAGCTAATGGAATACTATTGTTCTAAATATTACATTTCATCTGGGTAACCATGGAGATCAGAAGTAATTATTAGTATAAGTCCACTTAAATACACTGTAGGTGGATAAAATATTTAATATTTATCATGTGGTTACACCATTTGACATTTTCAGGAACATTCAGTCTGACTTTTGGTTTCATATCAAATGACATAAAGCCAACAGAAATACAAAATATATATTTCAACAAATCTGATGCTGCTTTTAAATCTATTTTTAAAGATATTTTTTGAGTTGCTCGTCTTGCCAAGCCTTATTTGTCACTGACACATATACACAAGTCTTGGACTGTGTTATGGATTGTGTTATACTTGAAATTTTGCAGATCCATGTGATGTGAGGTCCTCTTTTCTTATTGTTAAATAAACTAAACTAAACTTTAAAAGGTTGTTGATTATCCAAAGGAGCAGGCCTGCCAGCAGCTCAGTTTATGGTTATTATTTATTTTATGGCAGCACGAAGTCGGTCCAGTGTTCTAAAACAAGAACGGCGATGATGACCGAAGGTGAGACAGGAGAACATACAGACGCACAAACACACACAACAGCTGCGTCCCTGCATGTCTAATCCTTGGCGTGAGTCAGGTTTTTTAGATGGTGGGATAGGGGTGGAAATGTGAAAGAAGCATTAACACAAATTCACAGAGCGAGAGAGCGAGAGAGATCAACTGTCAGACACTTCCAAGGAACAGAGACAGAGAGGGAGGTGTTTATACAGGAGGAACAGACTCGCTGTCTGTCTCCTGTTTGTTACCCAACATTAGCAGACATTTACAGTACATACCAGGTCTGCACGATATATTGTTTCGAAGTGAAGTGAAGAAGTCAAACTGCTCGATTCACGTCGTCAAATAAGGCAAAGACTTAACTTTTCTTATGCGTCTTGAAATCAAATCTACATCTGATATCACATAACTCAGTCTGATTTAACCCTCCTGTTGTCCTCAAGTCAAGGAATGAAGGGAGGGAGAAGGAAGGAAGGAAGGAAGGAAGGAAGGAAGGAATACAGAAGGAAAAGACAGAGGAAGGAAGGGAGGAAGAAGGAAAGAAAGGAGGAAGGAAGGGAGGGAAGGAAGGAAGGAAGGAAGGAAGGAAGGAATACTGAAGGAAAAGACAGAGGAAGGAAGGGAGGAAGAAGGAAAGAAAGGAGGAACTAAGGGAGGAAGAAGGAAGGAAAGGAGGGAGAAAGGAAGGGAGGAAGGAAGGAAGATGGAAGGAAAGGAGGAACTAAGGGAGGAAGGGATGAATAAGGAAGGAGGAAGGAAGGGAGGAAGAAGGAAAGAAAGGAGGAACTAAGGGAGGAAGGAAGGAAGGAATACAGAAGGAACAGACAGAGGAAGCAAGGGAGGAAGAAGGAAGGAAGGAAGGAGGGACGAAGGAAGGAAGGAAGGAAGGAAGGAATACAGAAGGAAAGACAGAGGAAGGGAGGGAGGAAGAAGTAAAGAAAGGAGGAAGGAAGGGAGGGAGGAAGGAAGAAGGAAGGAAGGAAGGAATACAGAAGGAAAAGACAGAGGAAGGAAGGGAGGAAGAAGGAAAGAAAGGAGGAACTAAGGGAGGAAGAAGGAAGGAAAGGAGGGAGAAAGGAATGGAGGAAGGAAGATGGAAAGAAAGGAGGGAGGGAGGAAGGGATGAATAAGGAGGGAGGAAGGAAGGGAGGAAAGGAAAGAAGGGAGGAAGGAAGGTAAGAGGGAGGGTGGAAGAAGGAAGGAAAGGAGAAAGGAAGAAGGAAAAGACAGAAGGAAAAGACAGAGGAAGGAAGGGAGGAAGAAGGAAAGAAAGGAGGGAGGAAGGAAGGGAGGAAGGAAGATGGAAGGAAAGGAGGTAGGGAGGAAGCAAGGGAGGAAGAAGGAAAGGACAAAGGAAGGAAGGGAGTAAGAAGGAAAGAAAGGAGGAACTAAGGGAGGAAGAAGAAAGGAAAGGACGAAGGAAGGAATGGAGGAAGGAAGATGGAAGGAAAGGAGGGAGGGAGGAAGGGATGAATAAGGAGGGAGGAAGGAAGGGAGGAAGAAGGAAGAAAAGGAGGGACAAAGGAAGGGAGGAAGGAAGACGAAAGGAAGGGAAGGAAGGAAGAGAACAGTCAAAACAGACAGGGTCAATTTGACCCGGGAGGACGACGAGTTAAGGTTGAGGGTTGTTGGATACATAGAAGTTTGATGAAGTACTTCAGCCTCTATAGTCGTGCCTGTTTCGGTTCGTTTGATAAACTGATCGAGGGCTGGATGCTAGAGGCAGATGTTCAGTTCACTCGTTATCAGCAGCACCTCGTCCTAGTTTCTAATGTGAGAAACAGTCAACACACACACACACACACACACACACACACACAAGACTTACAGTATCTAGATCCATCTGTTGCTACTTCCTGTCAGCATACATATATAGATATATCTGTTTATTGCTTGAGTTTGAGAGTTTAATCATCCTCAGCCACTGTTTATCTTCCACCACAATCCTATAAAGTCATGTCGTGCAAATCTGCTTGATGCATGTGTCGCTCTTCATCAGAAAGCCAACATCCAACATCCAACATCCAACAGGCATGAACAGTATGTGACAAGTTGCTGCCGTGGTGGTGCTTTAACAATCACCAGATTAAAAGAAGCATTAACACAAATTCACAGAGAGCGAGTGGATGAAATGTTCAGGTCAATGAAGGAAGGAAGGAAGGAAGGCAGGGAAAGGAGGGAGGAAGGAAGGAAGGGAAAAGGAAGGAAGGAAGGGAGGTAGGGAGCAGGAAAGAAAGAGAAGGAGGGAGGGAGGAAGGAAGGAAGGAAGGAAAGAAAGAGAGAAGGAGGGAGGGAGAAAGAAGGAAGGAAGAAAGGAAGGTAGGGGGCAGGAAAGAAAAAGGAAGGAAGGAAGGAAGGAAGGAAGGAAGGAAAGAGAGAGGAAGGAAAGAAAGAGAGAAGGAGGGAGGGAGAAAGAAGGAAGGAAGGAAGGAAGAAAGGAAGGTAGGGGGCAGGAAAGAAAGAAAGGCAGGGAGGAAGGAAGGAAGGAAGGAAGGAAGGAATGAAGGTCGTGCAAATCTGCTTGAGAGAGGAAGGAAAGAAAGAGAGAAGGAGGGAGGGAGGTAGGGAGCAGGAAAGGAAGAGAAGGAGGGAGGAAGGAAGGAAGGAAGGAAGGAAGGAAAGAAAGAGAGAAGGAGGGAGGGAGAAAGAAGGAAGGAAGGAAGGAAGGAAGAAAGGAAGGTAGGGGGCAGGAAAGAAAGAAAGGCAGGGAGGAAGGAAGGAAGGAAGGAAGGAAAGAGAGAGGATGGAAAGAAAGAGAGAAGGAGGGAGGGAGAAAGAAGGAAGGAAGGAAAGAAAGAGAAAAGGAGGGAGGGAGAAAGAAGGAAGGAAGGAAGGAAGGAAGGAAGGTTAATGCCAATGTCTAGATCCATTTCCTCTGAAGATTTGGTGCAAGTAGCTTTAAAGATACTCTGCCATCTAGTGGTATTTTATATGTACTGCAGTTTACTGTACTGGAGGTATGAGACACGTTCTTTGATGGATTCAAAGCTTCAGCTGCCATAAAATTGTTCTTGTTTATTATTTCGAGGAAGGAACGAAGGAAGGAAGTGGGGAAAGAAGGAAATGAGGAAGGAACGAAGGAAGGGAGGAAAGGAGGAAAGAAGGACGGAAGGAAGGGAGGAAGTGAGAAAAAAGGAAATGAGGAAGGAAGGAAGTAACGAAGGAAGGAAGAAAGGAAAGAAATGAGGAAGGAACGAAGGGAGGGAGGGAGGAAAGAAAGAAGGAAGGAAGGAAGGAGAGGAAATAAGGAATGAGGAAGGAAATAAAGAAGGAAGGAAGGAAGGAAGTGGGGAAAGAAGGAAATGAGGAAGGAAGGAAGGAAGGGAGGAAAGGAGGAAAGAAGGAAGGAAGGAAGGGAGGAAGTGAGGAAAAAAGGAAATGAGGAAGGAAGGAAGTAACGAATGAAGGAAGAAAGGAAAGAAATGAGGAAGGAACGAAGGGAGGGAGGAAAGAAAGAAGGAAGGAAGGGAGGAAGGAAGGAAGGAAGGAGGAAAAGAGGAAGGAAGGAAGGAGAGGAAATAAGGAATGAGGAAGGAAATAAAGAAGGAAGGAAGGAAGGAAGGAAGGACAGACCAAAGGAGGAAGTGAGGAACAGTCAAAAGAGATGGGGTCAATTTGACCCAGGAGCACAACAGGAGGGTTAAAGCTTCCACTATTGATTTCAGCATATTTGGTTTATTACCAAAATTAATGGAATGGGGAGTAGAAAAACATTACAGAAGGGAAGGGATTGCTTCACACTTGAGAGCCTTACTGTAAATAAAGGAATTTAATCTTTATAATTTGGCACTAATGGAGGAAAAATAACAGATTTGATCAACGGCATATCGTGTACGTCACCCACAACTGCTATCATATAACTTGGGATTTAAAAATTGGGCTTATTATTATGTGCTGTTTGTCCGCTTTGCTGACATCCATCCTCCCTTTGCTTTTCTCCAGAAATGATCATGATTTCATGAGGGAAGACTGAACTTTACACCAGAACAGAAGGAAGGAAGGAAGGAAGGAAGGGAGGGAAAGGAGGGAGGGAGGGAGGAAGGAAGGTAGGAAGGGAAAAGGAAGGAAAGGAGGGAGGAAGGAAGGGAGGTAGGGAGCAGGAAAGAAAGAGAAGGAAGGAGGGAGGAAGGAAGGAAGGAAGGAAGGAAGGAAGGAAAGAAAGAGAAGGAGGGAGGGAGAAAGAAGGAAGGAAGGAAGGAAGAAAGGAAGGTAGGGGGCAGAAAAGAAAGAATGGCAGGGAGGAAGGAAGGAAGGAAGGAAGGAAGGAAAGAGAGAGGAAGGAAAGAAAGAGAGAAGGAGGGAGGGAGAAAGAAGGAAGGAAGGAAGGGAGGGAGGAAAGAGAGAGGAAGGAAAGAAAGAGAAAAAGGGAGGGAGAAAGAAGGAAGGAAGGAAGGAAGGAAGGGAGGAAGGTAGGGGGCAGAAAAGAAAGAATGGCAGGGAGGAAGGAAGGAAGGAAGGAAGGAAAGAGAGAGGAAGGAAAGAAAGAGAGAAGGAGGGAGGGAGAAAGAAGGAAGGAAGGAAGGAAGGAAGGGAGGAAAGAGAGAGGAAGGAAAGAAAGAGAGAAAGAATGAAGGAAGGATGAAAGGAAAGAAGTGAACTTTACACCAGAACAACAAAAAGCTGTTTTTTTGTTTCGCTTCAACAGATGTGAATGACTTTTCCCACCATATCTCAAGATAACGGGAGCTATTAGATTTTATACCTCCACTCAAGAGATAACAGAGTCAGTGTTTACCAGAAATGTTTGTGTTTGTGCATCTGTGTGTGTGTGTGTGTGTGTGTGTGTGTGTGTGTGTGTGTGTGTGTGTGTGTGTGTGTGTGTGTGTGTGTGTACCAGGTTTGCGTGTTAGACAGAGAGACATGACAGAATGGAAGAGGAGAAAGACCGAGAGGGAGTTAACCAGAGGTCGAGAGAGGGGGGGGGGGGGAGGGTGATAAATTGATTAGTAAAGTGGAGTGTTCTCTAATGGACCAGTTACATCATCGAAAAAGAGATAGATAGATAGAGAGAGAGAGAAAGAGAAAGAGGCAGAGCGAGAAAGAGAGAGAGAGAGAGAGAGAGAGAGAGAGAGCAATACAGAGTGACAAAGAGCTGACATTAGGACATTAGGACTTTCAGCAGGAAATAATCATTTGCTTTCTCTCTGTTATAAATCTATTCTTTAATTTTTATTTTTTTCTCTGTCTCACTCCGTTCACGTATTCCTCATGCCTGTCTGTACTGTATGTTTATGTACCTGTGTGTGTGTGTGTGTGTGTGTGTGTGTGTGTGTGTGTGTGTGTGTGTGTGTGTGTGTGTGTGTGTGTTTGTGTGTGTGAGCGGCTGAAATTGCAGTCATTACTTAAATGTGTTTGCATAGCAGAGAACACATGGGTGAACTGTCAGGCCTGAGAGCTACAATCAACCTATTAGCTTTCATGCACACACACACACACACACACACACACACACATACACATACACACACACACACACACACACACACACACACACACAGACACCCTAACCTCTCTCACTCTCTCTCTTGCCCTCTCTCTCTCTCTCTCGCTCTCTTTCACTCTCTCTCTCTCTCTCCCTCTCTCTCTCACTCTCTCTCTCTCCCTCTCTTTCACTCTCTCTCTCTCCCTCTCTTTCACTCTCTCTCTCTCTGTCTCTCTCTCTCTCTCTCTCTCTACCTCTCTCTTTTTCTTTCACTCTCTTCCAATCTCTCTCGCTCTCTCTCTCTCTCTCTCTGTCTCTCTCTCGCTTTCCCTCACTCTCTCTCTTTCCTTCTCTCTCACTCACTCTCTCTCTTTCTCTCTCTCACACACACACACACACACACACACACACACACACACACACACACACACACACAAAGCACTGTTGTTGATAAGGCGCTGCCTGTTGCTAAAAGCAGGTGAAATATTTATATGTTGCTCAGGCTCTGTTGTTATCAGCTTTGAGAGTATTATTCTCTAAACTGAATGAAGCTTTGTTAGAAAACCCTTGTGGCCTTTGTACAGAACAGTATTAGTTTATTGAAAGTTCATTTTTTCTTTTTTTAAATGTCTATTACTGTGGCAGCTTGGAAGTGCAGACATATAAAAAATCTAATAAAAGTGACTCAATACAACGGTAAAGTCTTAAGGTAAAGGTTTAGTGGAAATAAAATGTAACAAAACTGCTTGGCTGAATCATTTTAGGAGAGAAAAGCCTAAATTCTCTGGTTGTTCCTGAGTGTCTTTTGATTGTAGACTGTTGCACAAGACAAAAAAAAGACATTTGGAGGGCGTCATCTTGGGCTTTGGGAAACAGTGATTGAAATTTTTCATCATTTTCTGACATTATATAGATTAAATGACGGAAGTGATTAATGGGGGAAAAAAAATAGAGTTAACCTTTGTGTCGTCTTCCCAGGTCAAATTGACCCTGTCTGTTTTGACTGTTCCTTCCTTCCTCCCTCCTTCTTTCTTTCTTTCCTCCCCCATTCTCCCTCCCTTCCTTATTTCCTCCATCCTTCCTTTCATTCCTTTCCTTCCTCCCTCCCTTTCTTCTTTCCTTCCTCCTTCCTTTCCTTCCTCCCTTTCTTCTTTCCTTCCTTATTTCCTCCGTCCTTCCTTTCCTTCCTCCCTTTCTTCTTTCCTTCCCTCCTGTCTTTCCTTCTTCCTCCCTCCCTCCCTTCCTTCCTTCTTTCCTTCTTTCCTTCCTCTCTCTCCCTCCTTCTCTCTTTCTTTCCTCCCCCCAACCTTCCTCCCTTCCTTATTTCCTCCATCCTTCCTTTCATTTCTCCCTTCCTCTTTTCCTTTCTCCCTCCCTTCCTTATTTCCTCCGTCCTTCCTTTCCTTCCTCCCTTTCTTCTTTCCTTCCCTCCTTTCCTTCCTTCTTCCTCCCTTCCTTCCTTCCTTGACTCGAGGACAACAGGAGGGTTAAAAGATTCATCAATACTTAAAATAAGGAGTGGTTCCACGGGTCTTGAAAAAAAAATGACATCGCCCTCAGCAGAGAGGCAAATCTTTCGCAAATAGATAAAATTGTTGAGTCATTTTCAACTTACACAACATTGAGAGTCTTTTCATCAGTTTGCACCACTTGGAGCCAGTCGGCTTCTTCTGCATGTACCAACATCTTTCTCCTCATTATGGGAGTAATTCAGCTGCCTTTATAATCAACCTCTCATTCACTCTGACTGAGGACTGGTCTGAAATCAGTACTAAATCCAGCAGTGTTCAGTATTAAAACAGCAAAAAGCTCCTACACTGCTGCTGTCTGTACTTAAATATCATTCATTTATTATAAGCGTCTGGGCTTTTCAGACGTCTGGAAGGAGCTCAGAGTAGTAAAGCTGCTCCTCCTTAAATGTTTTAAAGAGCCGGCTTACATGATGTGGATGCCCCATGCAAGCCTCCCTGTAGAGGTATTCTGGCCATGTCTAAGTGAGAGAAGAGCCCATAACATGCAGAATACTCTATCTATAGGGATTATACTGTATATCCCATCTAGACCGAGACTGCCTCGAAATACCCGCAGAAGAGCTGGAGGTAGAGGCCTAAAAGTTGATATGTAGTAATAGAGGGACTTCTGTGCTATTTTGCTTAACGTGCAGCCATAATCCTGCATCCATACATCTATTTTCTAGTTTGCCTGCTGTTAGATACATGTTTTAAAAATGTGTAGCTAGAGCTGCCACGGTACTTACTGCACAAATGGTCTCAAATCGTCATGGTAGCTGCTGTAAAGAAAGACCTTAGATGATATAAAAAATGGTTCATGAGTATTGTATTGACCCCAATAACAGCCACCTCTGATTATAATATGACTCCAACACCCATTTTGATAGTGGTTATTTGGCAGTCTGTAATATTTTGTGCAGTAGACATGTCGTTTTCACTCATCATGAACTTATTTCCTCTGTGGAAGAAAGGCAGGAGTTACATGCCCCTTCAGAACCTCCTGCAGGTCAAACTGG
Organism: Scomber japonicus; assembly: GCF_027409825.1. Classification (NCBI taxonomy): domain Eukaryota; kingdom Metazoa; phylum Chordata; class Actinopteri; order Scombriformes; family Scombridae; genus Scomber; species Scomber japonicus. Next base: position 5,101,184 of record NC_070591.1, on the reverse strand, counting down.
ACTAACCAAACACTTTTAGGGTCGACTGCCTCTAACACACCTGCTATTAACAGACTAGCGTAGCAATAATAAAGCTACAAACAACAACATGAAATTGTGCAGACCGTAAATATAAGACTCTCGAACCAATACAGTCAACTTTTCAATTGTGTTTATTCCTTCCGTAGTCTATTCCTTATAGCTTCTGTAGTCTAAATATCCGTCTTTATTCCTGTGCCGTTTTTGTCTGTGCAGCAGGAATATTGGTCGGCATTTGGCAGCCATGTCATTTTTTTTAAACGTCAAGCCTGAGAGATTATTTATTGTCCCATCACTCAGCGAAGTGGTGATCAGCTTCACTCTGCAGTGGGCGTTATGTGATTGCGTTAATGCGGTAATGCGGTAACCGTGACAGCTCTATGTATAGCCGCTATAATGATGATGAGCATTGCAAGAATAGGCAATGATGTTCTTTACTTTATGTGGTCTGTGGTTATAGCTGGCAGGCTAACATCCATCCACAATAATTCAAGTACAGCATGTTGAAAAGCACCTCATGACACATTGACCGCTATATGTTGTCTATATAATAGCAGCTATGAAATGAGTGTGGCCCCTCCGTGACCCTTAGCTTGGTTCAGTCGTTTTTATAGAAAATGCTCTAAAAAGCCACTATACACTACCTGCTCAGCACCAAACAGCAAACACACACAGTTAGCTATAGACTAGCTGGTTAACATAGTGGAGCATTTAGCAGCTAAAGAGCCAGATATTTCCCTCAGGAAGTTGGTAGAGAGTAAAAACAGAGCTAAAAGAGAGTGAATATTGGACTTAGATTCAGCAGGTGAACAGAAACATGACTCCTTATGAACGATAATGTTGATCAGTACCTGCTGGATGTGGAAATAAGCAGCTGTTTGCTAACAACAAGTTCAACATACAGTATCAACTTAAAATGTGACAATGTTGTAGTGGTGTGTTCACTGCTTGTTTCTTGTTCCCCCAAGTGGCCAAAAAAGGTATTGCAGGTTTAAGTTAACCCTTTATTGGGCAAATAATTATATTTGGTAACTTCTGTAAATATCCCAAAATATCCTTCCTTCCTTCCTTCCTTCCTTCCCTTCCTCCCTGCCTTCTTTCTTCCCTTCCTCTTTTCTTTTCTCCCTCCCTCGTTCCTTATTTCCTCCGTCCTTCCTTCCTTTCCTTCCTTCCATCTGCCCTTCCTCCCTACCTCCTTCTCTCCTCCCTTCCTTCCTTCCTTCCTCCGTCCTTCCTTCCTTCCATCTGTTCTTCCTTCCTTCCTTCTTTCTTCCCTTCCTCCCTCCCTCCCTCTCTCTTTCTTTCCTCCCCCCTTCCTTCCTTCCTTCCTTCTTTCCTCCGTCCTTCCTTCCTTTCCTTCCCTTCCTTCCATCCTTCCATCCTTCCAACCTTCCATCCCTTCCTTCCTTCCTTTCAATAAGTGTCCTATAAAAGGTTAAGGTAACATGAGTTATCTTCTTTTTTTTTTGTGTGGAAAATTAATAATTTTAGTTTAATTTAGAAAGAAAAACTGCATCTGCTTGAACTACATGATAGAAGATAATTGACAATGCTAATATGTATTGTTATTAGGCAGCACATGTATCATTTCTCATTATTTGTACATCACTTTAGTACTGTTGAGTGTAATAAATCCTGCGGCCTTGAGGATCTGCCAGCAGGAATTTAAAGTCTTCTTGGTGCGTTTATGGATTGATAAAGGTGAATGTGTTCATTATGAACTCTGTCTTTCACTGTAACCGGTTGCAGAAACACAGATGTGGCACTAAGCTCTCTGATATTAAACTTTTTACCTGTGGGGTGATGGTGAGGACATCACAGAGGAGTAACACGTCTGTCACATACCCCCCCCCCTCCTCCCCAAAAACCCCTGAAACCTCCCCAGTGTGCAACGCTATGTCTAACACTGTTGCTAGGCAGCAGCCATCAGTTGCTAGGTGATGGTGATGGCGTATAGCAAAAGGGGCTGGAGGAGTAAGACTGAAGATGGGTAGAACGTGACGGGGAGGAAGGAATATATGAGGAGTCCTGATACGTGTAGAGCTAAAAATGTCCTGAAGGTGCAGAAAGGCTCGTCTAGCATCTCAAACAGGAACAGTTCATTCTTTGGGGAGCATGAATACGCTCATTAACGTTAGCAGTCGTCTGTCCATTTGATTATGATATATTTTGGGTTACCGGTTGTTGTTTTAACATGACAGAAGGGAGAGATCAGCGGGCTCCAACTCCCACAAAGGGGGTTCACACGGGGTCATGAGGCCCTCTTGGTTTTAAGCAGTGTAAGAAACTTTTTTGCTGCATGTGTCTGAGCATTTCATTCATTTCTACGAAGAAAACTAATGAAGATGAAGGTACAATGTAGGCATGAGGAGAAGCAGCACTAACAGAACCGTCACTCTCTGCTAAGCTACTGTAGCATGCATGAGAAAAGTATGCAGCTAAAACCAAAGAGCTGATAGTACAATGACCACGAGTCAGGGAGAGGAGACAAAAAGAGGCTTATTAAGTATATAGTATGATAGAAGTATAAGTATACTAGTTTTTAACTGCATGAAACATTCCTAAAAATATGATAAATTTGTCTCATTGCAGTATTCACAGGAAATATTCCCTTCAAAATGTCTTCCAAGTTGCTAGTTTTACACAAACTCCCTGCATGTATTGAGATAGCTATTTAGGTTCATTGTACACTGACTACCATTTTATTTTATTATGCATCAACTGTAATATATATAAAATATGTCAGTTCGTCAGGGGTCGACAGCGTACTTCATGGTAAAATAGGGGTCACTTAAGGAACAAGGCCGAGAATCACTGCTCCAGGGAATACAAATATTCACAGAAAAATTCATGTTTTTCCAGCTGGTAGTTTTTGGACAGCTTTGCTTTGAAAAGGACAGATGAGAAGACCATCTGATAATATGACTTGACATAAACATTACTGGGGCAACAATATAAACTGAATAGATATATAGTAGGTGAATTATTGTCTAGTAAAAAGTTATGATTGTGAACTTATTTGCAATGAAACGTACTCAGTCATTTATACTTTCTTACATGATCCGATGTAGTAAATGCTGAGTGATGTAAAGAAAAAGACATGATGTTTGAAGTACTCATACCATGACTACTGAAGAAAAACGAAACAGTTGTAGCTGTTCTTTGGATTCAGACGAGTTGTGGAGTCGCAAATCATCCTTTTAGGTTCCTATCTTAAAAAGCTCATTTTTGGTGAGTGCAGAGAAACTTTCCTCCGTCAGCAGATGAAGTCATGAAGTAACTCAAACCCATCAAACACATTGTTTTACACGGTGAAGCTCAAACATCCAACAAGTAGTGAAGTGACAAGCCAGACTTTAAGATGCTTCACCATGACGAACCTTACAACACTTTCTTTAACATCAATCCTCAAATATTACTTCAGCATCTGCTCTCTTTGTTTTCTTTCCAAAACATCTGATAAGGACTTTTTCTGACAGTATCTAATAAGGCTGGGCAATTAATTGAAAAATAATCGAAACTCTAGAGACTCTAATCGACTTGCTCATGTCAATTAATGGTGGTGTTCACTGTTGCCATGACAGTAAAGGTTGCATATCTTTAAAGGAATTTAAAACTTGTCTCCAGTGATCATTTTAACCCAAACCATGATCTTTACATAGTTCTAATCAAGTAAATTAGATATTAACCACAGTGTCACACCTTAAAACATCATTATTTTCACTCCCTAGAGACACTCATGAGTAAAATACAAAACAAAAGAAACAATAATAAGAAATAATTGTTCATCAAGGGTGGAGATAATTGTTTAATTAATCGTCATCGAGGTTAAAAGTTCAATTAAATTGTGATTTAGATTTTTGCCATAATCGCCCAGCCCTCGTATCTAACATGGTGAGTGTGTTTTACAGTGTGTATCTATCACAGATTACATTTGTGTTGCTCGCAATCCACTTCCCATAACAGTCAACAGAGACAGCTTCAGGTAAATTTAGTTAACTGGAAAATATTGGCACTAAAAATCCAAATTGTCGACCACACGTGCTTTCCACAGTGACTATAAACCATTTGAGGGGCTCGGTTCCTCTCTCTGTGTTTCCACTGCATAAACCAGGGTCTAAATTAAGTTCCAGAGAAGTTGTTTTACCCCCCAAAAAAGTCTCTTAGGTAGTACTTTCCGAAAGTATAGGACCTTTGAGGGTGGGGTTTGCAGGGATGACAGTTGCTGATTGTTCACTGCTGCTGCTTCAACAACTTGTGTATCGCTTCATTCATAAAAAAAAGGAAGTGTTATAGTATCGATTTAAGATCAGCTTACGATGAGGGAAGGACATTTCTCATTGTTTGTCACCGTTAAATGTAAAGTCAGGCTTTGATGTCAGCTTCCCCGGGTCGTTTTTTTAAAAAAAAGGGTGAGCTTGTTTTTCATTCTCTTTGTGAGTGTGCATTTATTTTTATGACTTGTACAAAATATATTACTTCATCCTCCCAATCCCCTTTACTCTTCATATTTATATTGCTCTAAAGTCACCCCTCCCTCTCTTTCTCTCTCTCTCTCTCTCACTTGCTCGCCCTAGGTAGTGTGTGTGCGTAATGAACACAGGGTTAGACAGTAATTGAAACCCTCTGCTGTTCCACTGGGAAAACCCTCCTTAATTAAACAGACAGAGCAGGAGAAGACACAGGCAGACGCTGTGACTGACTGTGTGAGAAAGAAAAGAGCAGAGCGTTTGATTTATCACTAAAGACGACCTCTGTGCTTTCGCAGTTTCAGCCCAAACAGCGCCACTGCCATCTAGTGGCCAAATGATGGAAGTGCAGATTTTTCCTTTTCAAGAGAGACTGAATCTAATTGAATTACCAATGTTTTCATTTATCTCCATGATGGTTTCCTCATCTAGAAACACAAAGATTAAGATTAAATAAACATGTATATTGAAAATGCATTATACTATGTGTGTTTTTAGATGCGCCCATGTCCAATGAAAATGAGGAGCGTGTGTTTCGGCAGCGGATGCGCCCCAGGAAGCGTCAGGGTGCCGTCCGCCGGAGAGTCCACCAGGTCAACGGACACAAGTTCATGGCCACCTACCTGAGACAGCCCACCTACTGCTCCCACTGCAGGGACTTCATCTGGTGAGCATGCGACCACTAATGATAATTACTACACACTCAAAAAACATAAAAGACGGATGTAAAGACGGATATAAATCACAGCTGTCAATCAACGTCCAACTATAAGTCTTCAAATCTTAATAACGGAGCAACAATATCCAGAACAAACACCAGCACTCTTATTAGAAGTCCTGAAAATACTGATTAAGATTGAAGAGGTTGATGCTTTTTGAATGGGAGTCAATTGGTGGCACTTTAAGATACTTCATCTTCAAAGACCGCAGACTGTACGTGGTAGTTGTTTGCTTGGTAATTACACACAGATTTGATGCCATAAAATACAAATCCCACAGAGGGACACTGACAGAAAACAAACAGTCACCTAAACACAGAAAACAGTCACCTAAACACAGACGTATTCACTAGAAGAACAGACCCAGATGATTTACACGCACTTCAGGTTAAGTAGACAAAAAACATGGTTTCCCAAATGAGATCGATCTGATAACACAACTGGATTTCCACAGAATTTCTTCGCAATTTAGATGCTTAGTCAGAATCCCTGCAGCGGTGAATCATTGAATACCAGAGAACAAAGTAAAACTCAAACAAAATCTAAAGTAAGAAGATCTCAGCCAATGTGACATTTCTCAAACCTGACAAAGACAAACTGAGAAAAATACTCTTCAGGCTGCAGCGTCACATATAAATAATACACAATAATACAATACAGTAATACAGAAAGCTGCATGTAAGCACGTCTGTCTGCAGTGCACATTACTATTGTGCTCTCTTATTCCTACCACTAACCTGGCGCCTTGTTTACACGTAAACAGAGTGAACGCTTGTGAAGTGTGGACCAATAAACAAAGCCAGCTGTGTTTGTTTCCATCCCAACAACTGTGTTAGCGTCACTCACATGGAAACATGTGGCCCCGGTGCTCTGCTTCGCTTTCAGCTGAAAGAACCTTTGATCTGTAATCAGAATCACAAGGACACTGTGTTTGATAGAGGCCTCCAGTGTTCAGGCTCTCTGTGCTCAATGAACACAAATACTGAACCACACAGGGGAGCAAATCACTTGTATAAATAGTTGAGTTTTTTTATGTGGGAAACTGATACGTCTTGTAGTAACCACAATGAATTCAGAGACAAATAAACTGGGTTTTAATGTAAAACTTTGATCGCAATACATCAGATTTAGCTACAACTGATCTTCATGTTTTGGATTGGCCAAGAACTGGTTCATAAAGGTCTGTAATACGTATTCGTATCTCACAACATTATATATATGGCTTTAAAACTAACAAATATGTTCATTATCTGCCATTGTTCTAATAATTTTGTCTATGAAATACCAGAAAATATTGAAAAATGTTGATTTCTGTCTCCCAAACCCCAAAATACAACCAAAAATGTCCCGATTGACTGTCCATAATCTAAAGATATTCAGTTTACTGTCATAAAAAACACTAAAGAAAACAGAACATATTCACATTTGAGAAGCTGAAACCAGAAGACTTGAGCATTTCTCTCTTAAAAAATGACCCAAAACTATGAAAATACTTGGCGATTCATTATCTGTCAATCAATCAACAGCTCTACTTAATACTAATACCAGGCTGGCATTAAGTATTCAAGGATTCAAGGGTGTTTATTGTCATTCCAGCTATGTAGATACATGAAAGAGGACATAATACAGTACTGAGGTCCAAGTGATCACCATAAAATAATGAATGAGGAACATCTATATCAATAAGTCAATAGATAAATGAGTAAATACATAAATAAAGTGAGCTAGGCTGCTGCTCTTCTTTTGGTAGTCTTTACTTTAGTCATTTATTTTTATTTTTATGTGTTCATCTCCAAGCTGCTACATCAATAAGCACACAAAATTTAACTTTTAATATCTGGACAAAGGTCACAAAGGTTTTCTAACAAGGCTTCATTATGTTTTAGGGAATAAAACTCTCACAGCTGATGAACTACAGAGCCAACGTATAAATATTTCACCTTCTTCTAACAACAAGCTGTGAATAACTGTGCACATTTTCACTATTTCACTGGAGATCACATCAAATATCTTGTTTTTGTGTGTCTAAACAATCCAAAACCAAAATACATTCAGTTTAAAGTGATAGAAAACAGAGAAAAGCAAAGTAATGTTTGGTATTTTCGCTTAAAATAGTTGCCAAATTATTTCTTGCAGTGGATTAATTGATTAATCGACTGATGTTTGCAGGTCAAGCTGAGTTAACTTTGTTTTCTCTCTCTCTCTCTGACTCTCAGGGGCGTTTTAGGAAAGCAGGGCTACCAGTGTCAAGGTAGGATTGGGTTTATTTTTATCGCCTCTTAAAGTCTTTACATTCCTCCGGTCCAGTGTGTCTTCATCTTAATTCATTGTTTGGTAATAATAGCAAACTGGAGGCATTTAAAAACAACACACACACACAATTACCCTGCAAATGTGTTTCATATGTCCATGTGTGTGTGTGTGTGTGTGTGTGTGTGTGTGTGTGTGTGTGTGTGTGTGTGTGTGTGTGTGTGTGTGTGTGTTCCTCCTCCTCCAGTGTGCACCTGTGTGGTCCATAAGCGCTGCCATGAGCTGATCATTACCAAGTGTGCAGGGATGAAGAAGCAGGACGACACAGGCGGAGAGGTATGAATGAATCCACAACAACAACAACAACAACAACAACAGCAGGCAGATTGTTTGTTTGTGTGTTTTATGGATTGATTGTTGATTTGGACCTTTTCTAGAAAATAAAACATGTTTAAACAGAAGAGTTCCTGCCATGTGTAACACACCAAAACACATCTTTATATCATTATTCTCACTGCAGCTTACAGTCTTTTTATTCTATTGTTTTGATGTTGTTTTGTTTTTTATATCTATTTTTTTTAACCTAGTTTTAGTGTAGCTTTTATTCAACTTTATCTCTTCATTTTATTACATTTTTACCTTTGTTTTGTCTTTTTAATCTATTTTAACTTTGTTTTACCCCCCTAACTTTTAATATACTTTCTCTTATTCTTTCTTATTTTTATTTAGTTATTTCTCTATTTAACTTATTTATTTTACTTTATTTACTATAATATAAACATTTTTACCATTCTTATTTTCTCTCTTGCATGCAATGGTCTCTTTTTTTTTATTTTTTCTGTAGTTCTTATCCCTTTTCTTTAAGTTCTCCTCGGTCTACACTTGTTCTGTTTAATTATCAGCTTGTCAATCAGCTGTAAAGCACTTGCACTTTACTTTTGCACCTGTACTTTAAATCCAAACCATAAATGACATCATTTCTAATTAAAATCATTAGTTTCCATTTGGCCTGATTAACCTTCCTGGGAAGTATCAATTTAATTCAATCCATTTTTTATTTATCCTGTGAGGTGAACACTCACTTTCCAATACAACCACAGTCTTCATTTAATGGGCCACTAATGAAAGTTACTGGTTACAAATGGACTGGAGCACTCTGACGTAGACTGAGGTAGTATCTGTTTTGACATTTTACCAGGATATATGATTGTATTTAATAAAAACCAGCAGCTGTGTCTGTGTCATTTGTAAATACTCTGATATACTGGAATATAATGATGCTGCCCAAGCCTACTCTCATCTTCACAGAGCTTTGCACCTAAACTTTACTGTCCAGCTCAACTAAGATTCAGCTAAACTCTCCTTCTGACTGCCATCCTCCTGCAGATTTTATCACTGACACTGTCTTTTTTCTGTCTCTCTTACAGCAGGTCGGGTCACAGAGGTTCAGCGTCAACGTGCCTCACAAGTTCAGCATCCACAACTTTAAAGTCCTCACCTTCTGCGATCACTGTGGCTCTCTGCTGTGGGGTTTGCTGCGACAGGGACTGCAGTGTAAAGGTACCAAGCATGCAGACAAAGTGTTCATCCATATAATGCTTTCACTCTTTCTCTTTAACTCTTACTTGATGTGGAGAAATAGATCAATAGGTCATATAGTTGTGGGAAATGAGGGATTTTGTAACAAGATAGAGCATATTGAGCCTATTAGACTCCTAAAAAAGGGAACTTTGGCTTTAACTGTAATTAAAAACTGTGGTTCCCAGCTGGGTGTGTTTGGTCCTCTGATAAATCGGATGAGTCACCAGATGATTGAAGGGATAAGCCAGAAAAACTCTTGCTCTTTTTTTCCTCCTTTTCCCACATTTGAGCTTTTTCTCTTGTGAAACACAGGACACTATTGGTCTGTGGTTGTTTATTTTAAGGGATCAGAATACAAAAAATGTTGGAAACCAGCGATCTGATCTGAGAAGTAAAACGGATAAAACTTTTAGATCATAAAGCTCATAAAACAAAATCAAACCCTTTATTTTGAGGCACAAAAACAGGAATAAAACTAGACTGTGGCATTTTAAGACAGTAGTTAAAATGTATAGTAAGAGATGTGGGGGGAAACGAGGAGAAAAGTTGTTGATATTTGAGTGAAAACCAAAACAACCCCCCGGCCCCCCTTCGTGCTCCTTCTGGGGCTCCACCCCTGGAGTTCATGCACGCGCATTGTCATGGTAACGGACGGAACCACTGCGCAAGCTTCAGTTTGATAGCAGCATTAATTGCTCTGATAGCACAGGTGGCTAGCCTGGCTAACACCAGACCGCGTCTTAATCTCATGTGAGATTATTGTGATAACAAACCTGTGTTTATATGTCTTCATGACTGTAAACACTTTGAAAGCAGTGAACAAACACCAGAAACACGGCGAGCAACTACACAGCAGGTACGTTGTCGGTTACGTTAGCACGCTGCTAACGTTAGCTGCGACGCTAACGTGCAAAGCGTCAAACAGCTGTAGTAACAACTCTGCTACTTTACTGCTAACATCACAACAACAACCACATCCTGACTAACTAGACAGTGAGCTGAATGTTAGCAGGTAACGTTACAGTTTATGTGAAGCAGCGCTGATGTTACTCACCTGTCCGGAAGATCAGCGTCTGCCTTCACTCTCCGGGTCTCCGCCCGTTCCTCCGCTGGGTATCTGTCGGCCCCTCCGCCGTAATAATTCCACACTGATGTGTCCGCGGGTCCATGTCTGGTTAAAGTCCTTCTTTTATATGTTTTATTCTTCAAACTTTCTCCTCTCTGGATGTTTCTTGGTCACCTCTCCGACTCCACTATGTTTGTACCAGACGTTTCTCGCGCCGACTGCGTCAATACGTCACTTCCCCCTTCCCTCTCTGTCTGAACGTGAACGTGAAACCGGACCTTTTTTTTCAGCGCGCACTTAATAATTGCATTATTATCGCTTACTACACATTTAAACATGGACATTTAACCCCTGAAACTAATGCTGGAAAACAGTTAAACAGATATTATCTCTGGAAATTGGAGATTGGTTCTTTGACGTATATGTAATTTTGTCTGGTTTAGGTTTTGAATTCATGCAAGATGTCTCATGTCCACTTACTTGAAGTTAAAAGTCTCTACCTGTGTGTGTATTGTGTGTGTGTGTGTGTGTGTGTGTGTGTGTGTGTGTGTGTGTGTGTGTGTGTGTGTGTGTGTGTGTGTGTGTGTGTCAGTGTGTAAAGTGAATGTACACAGGCGCTGTGAGAGTAACGTGGCTCCTAACTGCGGCGTGGACGCCAGAGGAATCGCTAAAGTCCTCTCTGACCTCGGAGTCACACCAGACAAGATCTCCAACAGCGCCCAGAGACGGAAAAA
>NC_070591.1:5080347-5085347 GCF_027409825.1 Scomber japonicus | reverse complement strand
GAGGTCTCTAGCACATCTTCACCTACGTCGAAGCAGCATGGAGAATAGAGAGAGAGAGAAAAGACGTAATGTAGAAGAACTTTATTAATAGCTGGACATGTTTTGGCTTGCGGCATTAATCCGGTATTATGATGACCCTGATGAACGCCGCAAGCCGGAACGCGTCGCTCTGTTAATGCAGGTATTTATTCACACACTGAGGTATGGAGGATGGTGTTAGATGGAAAATGAAAAATGAAAAGTCAGACCATCACCAAAGTTATCACAGTGTATAATAAATGATAATAAATGTAATAACAGTCTACCTATAGACATTTAAACATGATGTTTAGTATAGTTTATTTATTCGAACATGTCAAAATAACATATAAAATATATATAGGCAGGAAATATAACAAAATAGAAAGACAGTCCTAACCCTTTTTTCTTTTTTTAAGCTCTGATAATCAAATCAGAAGAAAAGCCACTCATAAAATCACTTTACTATCGCTGCTCTTAGATGCTAAAAAAACCTCATGCATGATCATTATTAAATAAATATAATAAAAAAAGAGAGAAATATTAAAATAAGTGTGTCAAACTCATTTTAATTTAACGGCCACATGCAGCCCAATTGTATCTCAAGGGGTCCAGACCAGTAAAACCATTACATAATAACCTATAAATAATATATAATCTATATAATACATATTATAATATCACTATAATGAACAATAGAGGGGTACCATGGTAAGACATATGATCAAATATGTCCAAATGCACCACCATTTCAACCTATTGGTTTATGTTTAAGCTTCAACTCTTTTATTTCATTTTACTTTAGTTGTCTTTTATCTATTTTTATCATTTTTTTATCGAATAATATTATTTTATTTTATTTTGGGGTTTTTTTAACATTTTTTTTTTCTTTATTCATCATTTATTTTGTCTTTTTCTCTCATATTCTCTCTATTTTTTATAATTTATTTTTCATGTGTATCTCAATTATTTCAACTTGGATAACCAGAAGCCTCGACTTTGGAAATATGTGAGGAAAGTATTAAAGTGCATTTTATTTAAATATTGGAAAGATTAGGAGTACTTTTATGCAATTTTCATACTTTGCAAAGATGGTTGTTGAGTGTTTTTTGACATTTGAGACATAAAGTGTGAAGATAAATGTGTTTCCTCTGGTGTTAAAAAGCAAGGGATCAGCAGGGGTCAGGAGGAGGAGGAGGAGGAGAGGAGGAGGAGGAGAGGAGAGGGGAGGAGAGGAGAGGAGGAGAGGAGGAGGAGGAGGAGGAGGAGGAGGGAGCACAGGAAGTTTTGTGAGTCTCATCTCTTGTTTATTTTCTCAGAATGTTCTAGAAAGCTGGAGTCTTAACGATGGCGTCTCCTTTTTCAATTTATTTATTCCTGTTAGTTTCCTCCAAAGCAAACACAAACATGAGAGAGAGAGAGAGAGAGAGAGAGAGAGAGAGAGAGAGATGAGAGAGAGAGAGAGAGAGATGAGAGAGAGAGAGAAGAGAGAGAGAGAGAGAGAGAGATGAGAGAGAGAGATGAGAGAGAGAGAGAGAGAGAGAGAGAGAAGAGAGAGAGAGAGAGAGAGAGAGGAGAGAGAGAGACTTATTTTACTTTATTTTTTAATTTCTCCCTATTTTCACATACACAGTAACACACACAGTAACACACATACACATACACAATACACAACACACTCGTCACACACATACCCACAGTAACAGACACAGCACACAGTAACACACACACATACACACTCACAGTAACACACACACACTCTGTCACACACATACACACTCTGTCACACACACACACAGTAACACACACACACACACAGTAAAACATACACAGTAACACACATATAGTATACACACACACCCTACACACACAGTAACACACACACACACCCTACATACACACACACACAGTCAGGGGTGGCTGGAGGAGTGTGTGTGTGTGTGTGTGTGTGTGTGTGTGTGTAGTGTGTGTGTGTTCTTGAACTAAACAAAGGGATGTGGCTCTTATATAACGGCTTGATCCTTATCAGGGACATGATGTGTATTCCATATGCTGTGTGACCCTGCCTCTCACTACTCCCCCCCCCCCCCCCCCTTATACACCCCCCCAGCCCCCCTTATACCCCCCATCCCCCACTCCCTCCCTCCCCCGCCCTCCACACTCACCTCCCCACAGTTAATGCTCTGACTCACTCACACACACACACACACACACACACACACACACACACACACACATACATACTGTATACAGTATATAACGGCAGCAGCTTCACGGTGGCGGTGGCAGACTTACGTAACGCTGGCTCCAGTCGGCTCGTCCCCGCGCTGATCCGCATCGACCCAGTGCGCTAATGACTCGGCTGATTGGAGCGTGACAGTTGAGTGTGTTGAGTGAGTGTGTGTTTAATGTGAGAAATGATGTTAAATGTGTGTGTGTGTGTGTGTGAGTCATGTTTCTGACTCAGAAGGTAATTATGTGGTAGTTTTCACAACCAAAGAAAAAATCTACTACTTTAAGTTTCCTAAAAGTGTGTGAGTGCACCTTTAACCTAGTTTTTAGTCGAGCCTTATTTATTATTTATTTTATTTATCTAATATTTTTTATTTGATTTTTTTATCTAATATTTTTATTTGATTTTTATCTAATTTTCTATTTTTATATTTTATCATTTATTTTCTTATTTTTGCCTGCTTATATATTTTTTTATTTTTTTTATTTTACTCTATTTCAACCCATTTGTTTATGTTTTAGCTTTATCTCTTTTTTAACTATTTTAACCGTCTTTTTTTTTAAATCTAACTTTTAATAAACTGACTTTTAATAAACTTTTTTATCTAATAATATTTATATGATTTTATTTAGTTTTATTTATTTTATTATTATTTTATTATTATTTTTTATTTCTTCATCATTTATTTTGTCTTTTTTTACTCTTTTTCATCCCAGTTTTTTTTTTATTTTAATTTTAAATAATCTTTTTTCTCATATTCTCTTATTTTTATTAAAGTAAATTTATTTTTTGAATTTAATTGAATTAATTTTAAAACATTTTTATCTAATTTTCTCTTGTGCGTGCCTTGGTCTTAATTTTATCTTTTTTTCTTTCTTCTTCACTTTTATTCCTTGTCCTCCTCTCGGCCTGCAGTACACTCGTCCTGTCTCATTATCAGCTGCTCGATCAGCTGTGAAGCAACTTTGAACTCCGTGAACCTGAACGACCCGAACTTATAAATAAAGTTTGATTGAACGATAAATGATTCTTAACCTTCACAGCTAGTAGAATATCATCTGGATCCATGTGAGTCTAGTAAACCCAGAATATCTCCCAGCTGAATTTATCGGTTCTGATCCAGACCTTCAGGGTTCAGACCTTATCGGTTCTAATCCAGACCTTCAGGGTTCAGACCTTATCGGTTGTAATCCAGACCTCCACGGTTCAGGTGAGCTCAGAGATCTGTCGACATGTGGAGGAACATTTCCAGCTTTTTATCTGAAGTCACATCGAGGTCACAAACTCTGTACAATGCAACCGCCACAAAGATCAACATCACTTATTAGTAAGAGGACGTTTAAAAATACCTGAACCTGGACCTAGACCTAGACCTGAACCTAGACCTAGACCTGGACCTAGACCTGAACCTGGAGCTGAAGCTTTATGTTGAACTACTTCCTGTTTTTTTTTAAAGTTTTTATGCTTTTTAAAAGTTTATAAATAACAGAATAGCTGCTAATTCACTGCATCTGGTCAGAAGATTGTGTGTGTGTGTGTGTGTGTGTGTGTGTGTGTGTGTGTGTGTGTGTGTGTGTGTGTGTGTGTGTGTGTGTGTGTGTGCGTGTGTGTGTGTGTGTGTGTGCGTGTGTGTGTGTGTGTGTGTGTGTGCGCTATGCGAGTAAGGAGAGTGAGTTGTGTTGAAGCTGTGTGTGTGTGTGTGTGTGTTATTCTGCAGCAGAGGTTTAGTGTGTGTGTGTGTGTGTGTGTGTGTTGCTGTGTGTCTATGTGTGTGTTACTGTGTGTGTGCGTATTCATGTGTGTGTGTGTGTGTGTGTGTGTGTGTGTTACTGTGTGTGCGTATGCATGTGTGTGTTACTGTGTGTGTGTGTGCTTGTGTGTGTATCTGTGTGTGTTACTCTGCAGCAGAGCTTTAGTGTGTGTGTGTGCGCGTGCGTGTGTGTGTGTGTGTGCATGTGTGTGCGTGTGTGTGTGTGCATGCATGTGTGTGTGTTAGCTTTACTGCATGTTTCTTGGAGCTTTATTTATGTTTGTTTGGTTTCAGCACATTACGTAATCTCCATAATGATCCTCAGCTCCGTGTGTGTGTGTGTGTGTGTGTGTGTGTGTGTGTGTGTGTGTGTGTGTGTGTGTGTGTGTGTGTGTGTGTGTGTGTGTGTGTGTGTGTGTGTGTGTGTGTGTGTGTGTGTGTGTGTGTGTGTGTGTGTGTGAGGCTGGAACAGGTTTCCTCTCAGCTGGAGGAGAAAAGTTCACGTAGAGGCGACTTAAAGATTCAAAGAGTCGTAAAGTCGAGTAGAGGAAGGTGCGAACAATAAAAATTAAGCTTTTCTTCTCTCTTATCTCTTTTTGACTTTGTCCGTCTTTGTTCCGCTCCGGTCGCTCCTCTCTTTCTCTCTCATCAGATTCTTCTTTGTCTCGTCTTTTATCTGCCAAACATATCCAACCCTTGTCCCAGGCTGCTCTCTGACTCGTACACACATACAGCACATACTGTGTTTAAAGGATAAATAGACTCGGGGAAGGTGACACATAGACAAGAAGAGCCGAGGGATCGAATCACCGACCTGAGTCCTGAGTCACAGCCTGAGCTCAGATCAGGGTCAACGAGGTTCCTTTGGGTTCATGATGTGGTTTAGTTTAAATTTAAAGGGTTAAAATGTGAAAATAAACGTATGAATAACTTGCACTCATCCTTTTTTTTGTGGACCCAGCATCAAATTTCTGCTTTTAATCCATTTAGAGAGAATAT
>NC_070591.1:4998673-5078673 GCF_027409825.1 Scomber japonicus | reverse complement strand
AAGGAAGGAAAGGAGAGAAGAAGAAGGAAGGAAAGGAGGGAAGACAGCAATCATGCCAAACTAGTTGATATGGTGTTTTATTGACTATTTACTGTTTTTAAACAAGTTGAATTATTTGGTACAAAGTTTTTATGGTTACACCACTTAGACATTTTTACCATAATCCTCTAATATATTCTCTCTAAATGGATTAAAAGCAGAAATGTGATGCTGGGTCCATAAAAAAAGAATGTGTGCAAGTTATTCATACGTTTATTTTCACATTTTAACCCTTTAAATTTAAACTAAAGAAGGAAAGGAGGGAGGAATGAAGGAAAGGAGGAATGAAGGAAAGGAGGGAGGAAGGAAGGGAAAAGGGAGGGAGGAAGGAGGGAAGGGAGGAAAGGAGGGAGGGAGGAAGGAATGAAGGTAAGGAGCAAGGGAGGAAGGAAAGAAGGAAGGGAGGAAAGGAGGGAGGGAGGGAAGAAGGAACGAAAGGAGGGAGGAAGGGAGGGAGGAAGGAAGGAAAGGAGGGAGGGAGGAAGAAGAGAGGGAGAGAGAGAGTGAGGGAGGAAGGAAGGAAAGGAGGGAGGGAGGGAGGAAGGAAGTAAGGAAGGAAAGGAGGGAGGGAGGAAGGAAGGGAGGGAGGAAGGAAGGAAACATTTTGTCCCTTTTAACCCTTTAAATTTAAACTAAACCACATGGACGTTAATAAAACATCACTGACTCACATTACAACTCACTAAATCCAAATGCACGATGTGAAACATGAATAACTTCCATCGGAGCTACTTAATAAGAGATGGATTACAACTATATGTATTATAAGATTTATCTACGCTTTTTATTACAAATTCCATAAATTGATTTAAAGGTTGGGAGTTTGTGTCTGTGTGTGTTTCCCTTCCCTATCATCATCTGTCTGCGTCAGTAGAATAAATGAGGCTCCGCTTATGAGCCGGCAATAATCCACACGGCATACGTCATGTTCGCTCTGCAGGAATTTCACTTTTCAATAATGTCCCTTTTTTTTTTTTTTTTTTTCTCCCCTTTTTTTTTTTTTTAGCTTCCACTGCCTCATTAATTTTTCTCAAATGCAAATTCTTCACGAAAGAATGGAGCTTTGTTTCAGATCGGAGCTCAGACACTAAAATATCAGCAGGACACATGGAGGGTGAGAAGGTTAAAGTATTAACCCTCCTGTTGTCCTCGAGGCAAGGAAGGAAGGAAGGAAGGAAAGGAGGGAGGGAGGAAGGAAAGGAAAGGAGGGAGGGACGAAGGAAGGAAGAAAGGAAAGGAGGGACGAAGGAAGGAAGAAAGGAAAGGAGGGAGGAAGGAAGAAAGGACAGAAAGGAGGGAGGAAGGAAGGAAGGAGGAGAGAGGGGAGGAAGAAGGAAGGAAAGGAGGGAGGGAGAAAGAAGGGAAGAAGGAAGAAAGAAGGGAGGGAGGAAGGAAGAAAGGACAGAGAAAGGAGGGAAGGGAGGAAGGAAGGAGGAGAGAGGGGAGGAAGAAGGAAGGAAAGGAGGGAGGGAGAAAGAAGGGAAGAAGAAGGAAGGGATGAAGGAAGGAAAGGAAAGGAGGGAGGGAGGGAGGAAAGGAAAGGAAAGGAAAGGAGGGAGGAAGGAAGGGAGGGAGAAGGAAGGAAAGTAGGGAGGGAGGAAGGAAAGGAGGGAGGGAGGAAAGAAAGAAAGGAGGGAGGAAGGAAGGAAAGGAAAGGAGGGAGGGAGGAAGGAGGGAGGGAAGGAAGGAAGGAACAGTTGAACCAGACGGGGTCAAAGGTTAAAAAACATCTGCAAAATATTAAAACCAGCATCAACGCTCCAGAAATGTATAATATTTGGTTTGTGTTTTAGCTGCTAAACCTTCACATGTTCCAAAAGTCATGAAGAGAAACTTTAATTAGGTATTTTCTTGACCTGCGCATGCCTCCTCTGATGCCAGCTCAGCGTTTATCTCCTTACCGCCACAATTAGTGTATTCATGTGTGTGTTCTTGGACTTCTTGTACTTCCTCGAGAGTGAGAACAATTTACTAAATTAGAACATTTTGTCCCACATCCTCACCTCACCTCTGCAAGAAAGAGAGAGAGAGCGCTCAGAGTTTGTTTTAAGGTCAGACTCAGGTTGCTGTTAGAGAGGGAGGGAGGGAGGGAGGGAGGGAGAGAGAGAGAGAGAGAGAGAGAGAGAAAGAGACATAGAGAGACATAGAGAGAAAGAGACATAGAGAGACATAGAGAGAAAGAGAGAGAGAGACATAGAGAGAAAGAGACAGAGAGAGAAAGAGACATAGAGAGACAGAGAGAAAGAGAGAGAGAGACATAGAGAGAAAGAGACATAGAGAGAGAGAGAGAGAGAGAGAAAGAGAGAGAGAGAGAGACATAGAGAGAAAGAGAGAGAGAGAGACATAGAGAGAAAGAGAGAGAGAGACATAGAGAGAGAGAGAGAGAGAGATTGCTTTTATATGAAAGCAGCGTTGAGTTGCTTTTGTCTGTTCGAGCATCTACTTGGATGTTTTTGGAAGTCACTTGTGCTTCTTTTGCTACTGAGACACAGCTGTTACTATTCATAGAGACACAAGGAAGAAAAAAAACAACATCACATTTGTCATTCAACAACAAATAAACCTGCTGGTGATGATTTGGAAAACTTGGAAGTAAGAGTGGAAGTACTGAGAAGGAAAGGAGGAAGGTAGGGGGGAGGAAAGAAAGAGAGAAGGAAAGAGGAAGGAAAGGAAGGGAGGGAGGAAGAAGGAAGGAAAGGAAGGGAGGAAGGAAGGGAGGAAAGGAAAGAAAAAAGAGAGGAAAGAAGGAAGGGAGGAAGGTAGGGGGAGGAAAGAAATAGGGAGAAAGGAAAAGAGGAAGGAAGGAAAGAAGGACAGAGGAGAGAAGAAAAGGAGGAAGGTAGGGGGGAGGAAAGAAAGAGAGAAGGAAGGAGGAAGGGAGGAAGGAATGAAGGTAGGGGGGAAGAAGGAAGAGAGGAAGGAAAGGAAGGAGGGAGGGAGGAAGGAAGGGAGGAAAGGAAAGAAAAAAGAGAGGAATGAAGGAAGGGAGGAAGGTAGGGGGAGGAAAGAAATAGGGAGAAAGGAAAAGAGGAAGGAAGGAAAGAAGGACAGAGGAGAGAAGGAAAGGAGGAAGGTAGGGGGGGAGGAAAGAAAGAGAGAAGAAGGAGGAAGGGAGGAAGGAATGAAGGAAGAGAGGAAAGAAGGAAGAGAGGAAGGAAAGGAAGGAGGGAGGGAGGAAGGACGGGATGGGGAAGGAAATAAGGAAAGGGGGAAGGGAGGAAGGAAGGAAGGAAAGGGGGAAGGAAGGAAGGGATAACTCAATATATTAGTTAACCTCTTCACTAGAACCTGATCACATTTCATTTTGTTCTTGCAGCTTTCTGCTCGTCTAAACTCTCCATTAAGACACTAAACCCTCATTTAAATACAGTAAATATAGAGCAGTGTGTGTGTGTGTGTGTGTGTGTGTGTGTGTGTGTGTGTGTGTGTGTGTGTGTGTGTGTGTGTGTGTGTGTGTGTGTGTGTGTGTGTGTGTGTGTGTGTGTGTGTGTGTGTGTGTGTGTGTGTTTGTGTGTGTGTGTGTCTGAACGCACGTGTTTGTCTGTGATGTGTTTTGAATAATTTGCAAAACACACGCAAACGAAACATGCAATCTATCACACTGTGCACGCAATTTAGTACCTTTATTTGGGATCTTACTAAATCTCCTTCTGTCCTTCCATCCTTCCTCCCTTCCTTCCTTCCTTCCTTCCTTCCTTCCTTCCTTCCTACTTTCCGTCCTTCCTGCTGACATACATATACAGTACTTATACGTCTTAGTTTCTTCAGAGCATATTTCTGTTGCTATGAGATGTAATAACTCTCACACACATCCTGCACAACACAAACACACACAGAGCAATCATCCACTTCTTCTTCTGCTTCTTAAAAAATCACACACACACACACACACACACACACACACACACACACACACACACACACACACACACACACACACACACACACACACTCACACACACACGCTGCACTCACACGCTCTTGATCAATGGCTTTGTCAGGACTTGACATTCCTGGAAGTCTGTTTCACATGCAACTAATCAAGACAAACTCCTCACTTACAAATAGGCTTTCTTTCTTTCTTTCTTTCTTTCTTTCTTTCTTTTTTTTTCTTCTTCTTTCTTTCTTTTTTTTTTTTTTTTTAAACCAATGAAAATCCAATGTTCTGCTCATTTGTTTTTACTGGGACGGGGAGTAAGAAGATAGTCTGTGGGAGAACCAGCAGCCCACAGCATGCACCCAGCTCCTGTCAGTCATCGTGAAGAAGAAGGACAGTCAGGGCAAATATAGCATGCAAGAACAATACACACACACACACACACACACACACACACACACACACACACACACACACACACACACACACACACACACACACTGTAGGCACATTCAGTCTCAGCTCAGCCAAATATGTGTCAGTCCTGAGCAGCACTGAATTGTTCTTTTCAGGAGTGCAGTCATTAGAGGAGAGATGTTTGCTGTTCTTGGGATGCAGTTCAAGCACACACACACACACACACACACACACACACACACACACACACACACACACACACACAAACACTCACACGCATCTGTAATCTTATACTTGCACAGACTCGCTGACGTAATGCATTCCCTGAGCCTCTAACCTTAACCAAGACATGAAGATGCCTAACCCTGAGTGAACTAGAGGAGGCTCATCAATCAGACATCAACACTCTCTATCACTCAATTATTCTATTATTATATTCCCAGAAAGATAGTTTTTAAGTTTTTTATACTTTCAAGTGTCTATCTTTCTATCTTTCTTGTATGTGTGTGTGTAGATTCATATATCTGCACACACACACACACACACACATATATAAACTCTTACATATAACTTGTTTTCATGACTGTTTCCTGGGTTTAAAAGGATGATGAATAACGGAGCGAGTGTGTCATTTTACTACAAGTATACTTATTTTATACTAAAACTGAGGCAGTATACTTGAAGTTTACTTTTTATATACTTAAGAATAGTATAGTGAAGTATACTTGGCTTATACTGAAACTAAGTACATTAATACTGAGACTTACACTAATACTTTAATATTAAAGCTTATACTTGTACTTTAGTATACTTTTTATTTCCTTCCTCCCTCCTTTCCTTCCTTCTTCCTCCCTTCCATCCTTCCTTCCTCCCTTCCTCCTTCCTTCTTTCCTCTGTCCTTCATTCCTGACTCTTGTCCTTCCTTCCTTCCTTCCTTCCTTCCTTCCTTCCTTCCTTCCTTCCTTCCTCCTCTCCTTCCTTCTTTCCTCTGTCCTTCATACCTGACTCCTGTCCTTCCTTTCTTCCTTCCTTCCTTCCTTCCTCATCTCCTTCCTTCTTTCCTCCCTCCCTCCTGTCCTACCTTCCTTCCTCCTCTCTTTCCTTCTTTCCTCCCTCATTCCTGCCTTCCTTCCTTCCTCCCTCCTTCTTTCCTTCCTTCCTTCCTTCCTCCCTCCTCCCTCCCTCCCTCCCTCCTTTCCTTCCTTCCTTCCTTCCTCCTTCTCTCCTTTCCTTCCTTCCTTTCTTCCTTCCTCCCTCCTTCTTTCCTTCATTCCTTCCTTTAGTCCAAAGAGATATTAAATGAGTAAACTTTCTAGTACACTACAAGTACATGATCCGTAGTATACTTCCTAAACTTACACGCAAGCATACTTACTAAAATGAACTTTAAGTATACTACTTTTTGCTAAAGGGAAGCTCAGAGGTAAAGTTCGGGTAAGACTGATGCATCTTTTAATGGCTCAGCGTGTCACATCAGATATCAGTGAGTCATGAAGTGAAACCTAAGAAGTTTGAACAGATCCAGTAAAAGGTTATCAGACACTTCACGGCGGTTTAGAATAATCAGAGACGGGATTTTACAACTCTGGAAAGTAAGAATTTATGCCATTGCCCAAAGCGGCGTCTTGTCGGATGATGTTGCTGCAAAATCGGAGCCAGGTTCAACTTATTGCCAAACGACCCTGTGTGTGTTTTTATTTATGCATTTGTTTATTTAGTTTAGCTGCGTTGGTATTACTGGATATTGGAAGATCACTGTAGTCATATAACATCTCACATACTGCTCATATTCAGACGTATCTACAATAAACCTTCATAATTAGTCTCAAATTAAGGATGGAAGGGAGGAAGAAGGAAGGATGGTAGGAGGGAAGGGAGGAAGAAGGAAGGATGGTAGGATGGAAGGGAGGGAGGAAAGGGGAAAGGATGGGAAGAAGGAAGGAAGGAATAAGGAAGGGAAGAAGGAAGGATGGTAAGAAGGTAAGGAGGAAGGACGGTAGGGGGGAGGAAAGAAAGAGAAGGAGGGAGGGAGGGAAGGAAGGAAAGGAGGAAGAAGGAAGGATGGTAGGATGGAAGGGAGGGAGGAAGGAAGGGAGGAAAGGGGGAAGGATGGGAGGAAGGAAGGAAAGGGGGAAGGGTGTCTTTAACCTTCGTGTCGTCCTCCCGGGTCAAATTGACCCCGTCTGTTTTGACTGTTCCTTCTTCCTTCCTCCCTTCCATCCTTCCTTCCTCCCTCCCTCCTTTCCTTCCTTCCTTCTTCCTCCCTTCCATCCTTCCTCCCTCCTTTCCTTCCTTCTTCCTCCCTTCCATCCTTCCTTCCTCCCTCCTTTCCTTCCTTGACTCGAGGACAACAGCAGGGTTAATAAGTTCACCTTTAAGTCGTCACTGCAGCTTCTGTTTAACGTGACAACAGAGAATGTAGAAAAAGTAAATGACACCTATGTTTATGGTTATTTAACCTAAACGTTGACATTAAACATAATCTTTCACCCAGTGGCAGGAGACGTGACTGTACCTCCATGAACCTCCATGTAGTTACTAAATCTGTAAAGGCAGAATCATACCTGCATTGGGAGCACACTATAGCTCCCAATGCAGGTATAGTTTAATATGAAATCTAAAGTGACGTTTCATGCCTCTTGTTCTTCTTCACGCTAAAACAAGAATGCATGGTCATCGTCTTAAATACATA
Source organism: Scomber japonicus (assembly GCF_027409825.1). NCBI lineage: Eukaryota > Metazoa > Chordata > Actinopteri > Scombriformes > Scombridae > Scomber > Scomber japonicus. The sequence goes on along the minus strand of NC_070591.1, from coordinate 5,071,648 downwards.
AAGACCCAGATCACCTGACAGTCACATGATGAGCTGTTTTTTAAAGTAAATATTGATTTTAAAGTTTGTGTAAAGTCAGAATAAATATGTGTTCTGAGTTTGACATACCACAGAAAAGTGTGTTGTTAACCACCCTGCCAAATTTGAATGATTAAAAAAATCGCCAAATGTATGAAATTAGGCTTCAAAGTTGTGTAAAAATCAGCCTCTTTCTCTGCTGCCACACGCTGTGGGTCACCGAGTTCACTGAAGCCCCGCCCCCTACCAAGTGTCACCTGTCAATCAAAGTCACCACCTCTACCAGAAACATGGACGCTACATCTAAGAGCTTTCTGCTGCTAACTCAGCGGCTAGCTTGGCGACTAACTCTGCAGCTAGCTCGGAGGCTAACTTGGCTGCTAGCTCGGCGGCTAACTCAGCTAACTGGCTAACTGTAGACTGTAGTAGTAGTAGTGTGTGCTGAATGTATTTCTACCTCTACAGCAGCAGGGGCGGGTTTATGCTAATCACTAAATCCTGAACACAGAAATCTTGAAACACAGTTGTGAAGCCGAGCTCCACAATTCAAATCGAAATGGTTGAAATGCTTTTTACACCTTTTTTAGAAATACATTTATGACCTATTTAATGTGTTTAGAAGAAAATGTCTGAATTCACTTTACACAGTCTTTAAACTCCAAGCTCGGATCTCATTCTCGACTCTGCAGCGTTTCCACCTTACAGACATGAAGTGTTTGGTTTGTGTCTGCTTGGCGCTACGACACATCGCTCGATTTAGTCTTTTCAGGACAAAACATTCGTGATCTGCGTCCAGGGCCACACACACACACACACACACACACACACAAAATACACTCTGTCCTCCAATTACAATCATTTCCTGCTTTGCCAGTGTTTTTTTGGACAGTGTGATAAAGCCGGGAGTCCATACACGACATTACCTAAACAGTAATTATTAGACAGACAGCGTGGAGATCTGAATCATACCACAGAGTAAAAAAAAAAAAAAAGAAAAAAGAAAAGAAAAGAAAAAGCAGTAAAGAAGTAGAGTGGAGTGAAATCACTGAGGGCATCTTTACTGGGAAGGCTCTGTGTGGTAATGACTAGCAGCCAAACGCTAATGGCTCATAATGTTCCGAGGAAAATAGGCCAGCAATTCACTTTTTCTGTTCGTACAAAAGTTCAAATCCCACTTGTGTGTTTTTTTTTTCTTTATTTTTTGTTCCCAGATTTGACTGATTTTGATGAGACTATTAACTGTAGCTTCACAATCAACCCCAAAGTGTCAAAATTAGATATGAAAATGAGAGGAAAGTATATTTAATGAGGCAGTAATGTTGTCCTGTTGTTCTTGAGTCAAGGAAGGAAGGGAGAAGGAAGGAAGGGAGGAAAGGAAAGAAGGGAGGAAGGAAGGAAAGGATATGAAAGGAAGGAAGGAAAGGAGGGAGGAAAGACGGAAGGAAGGAATGAAGAAAGGAAGGAAAGGAGGGAGGGAGGAAGGAAGGGATGAAGGAAGAAGGAAGGAAAGTAGGGAGGAAAGAAGGAAGGAAAGGACAAAGGAAGAAGGAAGGAAGGACAGGAGGAAGGAAGGGAGGGATGAAGGAAAGACAGAGGAAAGAAGGAAGGGAGGAAGGAACAAAGGGGGTGGAGGCAGGAAGGAAGGAAGGAAGGGAGGAGGCGGAAGGAAGGACAGGAGCAAGTAAGGGAGGAAAGGAAGGGAGGAAGCAAAGGATGAAGGAAGGAAAGATGGAGGAAAGAAGGAAGGAGGGAGGAAGAGAGAAACGAAAAGAGAAAGGAAGGACAGAGGAAAGAAGGAAGGGAGGAAGGAACAAAGGGGGTGGAGGCAGGAAGAAGGAAGGAAAGGACAAGAGGGGGAAGGAAGGAAGGACAGGAGCAAGTAAGAGAGGAAAGGAAGGGAGGAAGCAAAGGATGGAGGAGTAATGGAGTAATTTCATTTTTTTATTCATTTATATTATCTGGAATCAACATGAGATAAAATAACAATACTCTCTCTCCTCCTTTCCTCTTTTCTTCCCTTCTTTCCTTCTTTCTCTCATCATTTCCTCCTCTTTTCCCAAATACTTGCTCTTCTATTCTGACTTTCCTTCCTTTGTTACTCCTCTTCTCTTCTCGACCTCTTTTCTTCTTCTCTCCCTTTTTTGGTTCTCTTTCTTCTACCCTCACTTCCTTCCTATTCCTTGTTTTCTTAATACTCCCCCCCCCCCCCCATCTTTGCTTTTAAAATCCACTTCCTTCTTCCCTTGTTTATTTCTTCCTCTACTTCCTCTCTGTCCACCTTTATTTTCCCTTTTTTTCTGCCTCTCTTTCTTACTCACTTCCCTGCATGTTTTTTTCCTTTATCCTTAAAATGTTTTTTCACTACCTTCACACTTTCCTTTCCTTCCTTATCTCATACTTCATTTTTATATTTCCCGCTCACTTCCATCGTCCTGTTTTTCTTTATTTCACTCTTCCAATGACCTGAAAATGTCTTTAAAAATCCCTAAAACTGAGGGAATATGTACTATAATAGCAAAATTAAACCTTATTTCCATTATGATATTGATATTATTGATATTATTTATCACCTGAGTGGAAAATATGACTTTTTATCATCCTATTTTTCTTTCTTTCCTTATTTCCTTTTTCTTTATTTCGCTCTTGTCTTGAAAAATCTCCAAAACTGGGTAACATGTACTGTAATAGAAAAATTAAACCATATGAATAATTTGAGCCATTATGATTATTGATATTATTGATATTATTTATCACCTGAGTGGAAAATATGACTTTTTATTGAACCATAGATTTAGTTTTTTACCTGATTGAGGGGAAAAAAGTGAATTATTGAGCTTTTTTTTATTGTGTGTGTATCTGTGTGTGTTTACCTGTCGTTGTGGGGACATATAACTCTTCACACATTCACATTATGAGGACTCACCTTCACTTTTGGATAGTTTTTTTTTTTTTTTACCTGATTGAGGAAACAAATGAGATTTGATTTTAGCTTTTTTTAATTGTGTGTGTATCTGTGTATGTTTACCTGTTGTTGTGAGGACATATAACTCTTCACCCATTCACATTTTGGGGACTCACCTTCACTGTTGGGTAGTTTTTTTTTTTACCTGATTGAGGGAACAAATGTGAATTTTTGAGCTTTTTTTTATTGTGTGTGTATCTGTGTATGTTTACCTGTCGTTGTGAGGACATATAACTCTTCACCCATTCACATTATGAGGACTCACCTTCACTGTTGGGTAGTTTTTTTTTTACCTGATTGAGGAAACAAATGTGAATTTTTTAGCTTTTTTTAATCGTGTGTGTATCTGTGTATGTTTACCTGTCGTTGTGAGGACATATAACTCTTCACCCATTCACATTATGAGGACTCACCTTCACTGTTGGGTAGTTTTTTTTTTACCTGATTGAGGAAACAAATGTGAATTTTTGAGCTTTTTTTAATCGTGTGTGTATCTGTGTATGTTTACCTGTCGTTGTGAGGACATATAACTCTTCACACATTCGCATTATGGGGACTCACCTTCACTTTTGGGTAGTTTTTTTACCTAATTAAGGAAACAAATGTGAATTTTTGAGCTTTTTTAATCGTGTGTGTATCTGTTTATGTTTACCTGTCGTTGTGAGGACATATAACTCTTCACCCATTCACATTATGAGGACTCACCTTCACTTTTGAGGATAAAAAAGTCCCTTATACTACAAATCAATAAATTACAACCTGAAGACTTGTTTTAAAGGTTAAGGTGTTGTTTAAGGTCAAGCTAATCGTCCAGAAAATGAGTGTAAGTCATTGTTATGTCCTCTCAAGTCATGTAAACAAGAATGTGTTTACTGTCAGGGAGGGAGGAGAGAGAAAGTGTGGTTCAATGGGTTCAATGCTACATAAAACTCAAGCTAAGACTTGTTGCACATACATTGCTTCGCAGTGGCACAGAAAGGCTACATACTTTATCTCTCTTTCTCTCACGCACACACAGGCACAATAGTCGGATAACCATCGAGACGTTATTGTATGTGTTGGGTTGGGGATCATCTGGGTAAGCACGCATACTGTAGAGCATAGTTTTAATGTATGTGTGTGCGTCTGTGTGTGTGTGTGTGTGTGTTTGAAAGAGTGTGTGTGTGTGTGTCAGCAGTGGGAAGCCAGTATCTGTACATTTGTAATTACACTCAGGAAATGTTTATTCACGTTTGATTGGGTGGGACCAGCCGGGACTCTGGGTACATTTAAACAAACTATTTCGACATCCTGTTTAAAAGTCGAGAGAGAGAGAGAAAGAGAGAGAGAGAGAGAGAGAGAGAGAGAGAGGGAGAGAGGGTAGCTGAGGTGGACCACCGACTACTTATGTAAGACCCAATCCTGACGGACCCTTAAACTGATACCGAAGAGGAGAAGAGAGCACGAGGTCAGCTTTATAAAAACACCCGTGAGTGAGAAAGTTGGTCAGATCAGACACAAAGACCTACATTTGAGCCGGGTAAACAGCTGGAATATGAATTAAGGTCAAATTGAACAAGTAGGATAAGAGCAAGGAGCCAAAATGATTAAAAAAAACCCAATAAAACAAAACAAACCCCAAATATTTTAACCTTTTTTTTAAGTCACACCAAGAAAGTGCTATTTAGAAAAATCATATCTTTGTTTTTCCTTCCTCTTTGAAGCCATGACAACAGAAAACATGGATTATTTTTCTCGTTGACCCTAAATGTGATGTTTTACAGACCTTATTTGTTCTAAACTTTCATAAAAACATGTTAGAGACTCGTTCTGTTCGTGTACAAGATGCAAAAAATGAAACTCAACCTGTATCTATAGCACCCATAGTACAACCTGTATCTATAGCACCCATAGTACAACCTGTATCTATAGCACCCATAGAACTACCTGTATCTATAGCAACCATAGTACAACCTGTATCTATAGCACCCATAGTACAACCTGTATCTATAGCAACCATAGAACAACCTGTATCTATAGCACCCATAGTACAACCTGTATCTATAGCACCCATAGAACTACCTGTATCTATAGCAACCATAGAACAACCTGTGTCTATAGCACCCATAGAACAACCTGTATCTATAGCACCCATAGTACAACCTGTATCTATAGCACCCATAGTACAACCTGTATCTATAGCAACCATAGAACTACCTGTATCTATAGCAACCATAGAACAACCTGTGTCTATAGCACCCATAGTACAACCTGTATCTATAGCACCCATAGAACAACCTGTATCTATAGCACCCATAGAACAAGCTGTATCTATAGCAGCCATAGTACAACCTGTATCTATAGCACCCATAGAACAACCTGTATCTATAGCAACCATAGAACAACCTGTATCTATAGCAACCATAGAACAAGCTGTATCTATAGCAACGATAGAACAACCTGTGTCTATAGCACCCATAGTACAACCTGTGTCTATAGCAACCATAGAACAACCTGTATCTATAGCAACCATAGAACAACCTGTATCTATAGCAACCATAGAACTACCTGTATCTATAGCAACGATAGAACAACCTGTGTCTATAGCACCCATAGTACAACCTGTGTCTATAGCAACCATAGAACAACCTGTATCTATAGCAACCATAGAACGACCTGTATCTATAGCAACCATAGAACAACCTGTATCTATAGCAACCATAGAACAACCTGTATCTATAGCAACCATAGTACAACCTGTATCTATAGCAACCATTGAACAACCTGTATCTATAGCACCCATAGTACAATCTGTATCTATAGCAACCATAGAACAACCTGATAGTCTGCCTGTGCATTACATACCTCATACAAGTGGTAAAGATTGACCTAAAAAAGTTTTAAGTTAAATATATTTTGGTTTTGAGCAGATATCGTGACTTCTACTAAACAGTTGAACAGACCTACAAAGGGTTAAAAAATACAAAAAAAGGGGGGAAATGGTATCAGATTGTTACCCTGAAGGTGTTTTCAATTTTCAGTTCAAAATCTCCAGTTATTTTGGGCCTGTAGAGGAAGTGGTCTCGGTTCATTTTGAGCTAAACAGCTGCATTAACTGGGTGTACTGAGATGTGGAGTGAGTAAAAATGGTTGCTAGCAGCTATAGCAAAGCAAACAAGTTCAACTTAGTCTGGTTTTCTTTGGGTGAGCTGACTTCACTGAGCGTAACATTGGTTTGTCATGGATCACCGGTATCATGACGATGACTCAAACCAGCTTAATCAACTCTGGGTTTTTCTGCTATGAGTGTGTTGATGTGAAAAGATTAACTCAGGAGACACAATGAGATAAAACAGTGAAATATCTGTGGAAATTTTCTGTTTTAGCAACAGCAAAAAGTCATATTGATTGAAGTGAAATCTAAAATGAGTGTGAATGATTACTTATGACTTGAGTATGGAGTTTTTTTTTTTACTTTTTAGTTGGATGAACAAACTATTTTGACTATTTTGTGCTTATAAAAACACTTTAAAAGTAATACCAGACTGTTTTTGCTACTGAAGTGAAAAGCAGAGAAGAAGTTAATGACGAAGATGGAAATATTATATGTGTCGTCATGGTAGCCGACTAACAATGTGTGGATTGTTTTTGTAATTAAAAAAACAGCAGCTTTAGTGTTATTTTTATGTCCAGTTATCATCACACAGTTGTTTCATGTTAATCTGAGCTGCAGTGATTGAATCTGAGTGTTAAATCTTGTAAGAATAATAACTATATTTCTTCCCAGTGATGTTATTAACCTTCCCCAGAGCATGTGAGCTACTCAGCAGAAGTTATCATGAGCCCAAATACAACAATCTAACATATTAATGTCTCTTTGTGGACTTTAGCAATGAAGTATGTTCCTGCTATTAATATTTTAGCATATATAAACAGATTTCAGATTCCTTTATTATAGCAAATTTTTCATTATGCATTTTCATACACAAAGAAAAAGCTAAATATTGTTTCCTTTAAAAGACAAACGACAAAAAAACAGTATAAGAAAATAAAATATAGTGATCTAAAATGAGTGAATAAATTAGCCTGAATAAAAAGTCATGATTTAAAAATAGTCATAATTAACCTTTGTGTCGTCCTCCCGGGTCAAATTGACCCCGTCCGTTTTGACTGTTCCTTCCTTCCTCCGTTCCTTCATTCCTTCCTTCCTTCTCTCTTTCTTTCCTCCCTCCTTCCTTCTTTCCTTCCTCCTTCTCTCTGTCTTTCCTCCCTCCTTCCGTCTTTCCTCCCTCCTTTCCTTCTTCCCTCCCTTCTTTCCTTCCCCCTTCTCTCTTCCTTTCCTCCCTCCTTCCTTCTTTCTTTCCTCCTTCTCTCTTCCTTTCCTTCCTTCTTTCCTCCCTCCTTTCCTCCCTCCCTCCCTTCTTTCCTTCCTTACCTCCTTCTCTCTTTCTTTCCTCCCTCCTTTCCTTCCTTACCTCCTTCTCTCTTTCTTTCTTCCCTCCTTCCTTCTTTCCTTCCCCCTTCTCTCTTCCGTTCCTCCCTCCTTTCCTTTCTTATTCCTCCCTTCCTTCCCTCATTCCCTCCTTCCTTTGTCCCTCCTTTCCTTCCTTCTTTCTCCCTTCCTTCCTTCTTTCCTTCCTCCCTCCTTCCCTTCTATCCCTCCTCCCTCCTTCCTTTCCTTCCTCCTTCCCTCCTTCCTCCCTCCCTTCCTTCCTTCCTTCGTCCTCCCTCCCTCCTTTCCTTCCTTGTTTCCTCCCTCCTTTCCTTCCTACCTTCTTCCTGCTTCCTTCTTTCCTTCGTCCTCCCTCCCTCCTTTCCTTCCATCCTTCTTTCCTCCCTCCTTTCCTTCCTCCTTCCTCCCTCCTTTCTTTCCTTCCTTCCTTCCTTCCTTCTTCCTCCCTCCCTTCCTTCCTTGACTCAAGGACAACAGGAGGGTTAAAGGATATAAAGTGTGAGAGTGCCTGCATGGACTTTAGTGATCCATTTTGGGTTTTTTTTAGTGCATGAAAGGAAACTGAACCGATGAAGACCAGAGCAGAGAAACAGCAGGTTTAAAATATATCAGTTTCATTACAGAAGTTAAGTCCCCAAAATTTCCCTAGAAACTAGTGTAGCCAGTTTTCCCATGTTCAACAATCCATGCTCATTCGTTCTAATAAAAGAAATGTTTCCCCCACACACACACACACACACACACACACACACACACACACACAAACACGTGCATGCTGGCAGTGGTTTATACACCAGACTCTTCAGTGGTGTTGTCTTCGCCTGTGTGATTCCCTGCTGACGTATTTAACCACTGCTAGTATACATCTGAGCTTATTGTCCAACCTTTGTTTATCATTAGTGAATAGAGAGCAGGGATATGACTGAGCAGATCCCGCTTTCTGATCATTAGTCACCTCCGCTTTGATTGTTTTGGAGGAGAAAACGCAGGAAGAAGATTTTTGGTTTTACGGGAATATCTCCTCTTAAATGACAATATGACGAAACAGAGGTTGTTGAACTGTAACAGGAGAGTTGACTAAGTCTGTTTGGGGGAAAAAAGGAAAATACTTGCCTTTATCCTGTTCTGTGTAATTTCTCATGAAGACTGAGTCAGAGATGAAGAAGATCCCAAAATTTCATAAGTCTGAGATCAAAGACCTTTGACCCGGTTCTCTAAAACTTCACAGATAACGTCAGAAAGAAAGAAGCTGCATGGGTGCTCTGCATGAAATCAAAAGGAGAAGTCAGTCGTACAGCTATCAGATAAATATGAGGAGAAATAAATGTAATGTGTAAATTCAGTTATTATGAATTTAACAATGAAAGTACTGAAGTAAAGAACCAGTAAAGAACCAGTAAAGTAAAGTAAAGTAAAGAACCAGTAAAGTAAAGTAAAGTAAAGAACCAGTAAAGTAAAGTAAAGTAAAGAACCAGTAAAGTAAAGTAAAGTAAAGTAAAGAACCAGTAAAGTAAAGTAAAGTAAAGTAAAGTAAAGAACCAGTAAAGTAAAGTAAAGTAAAGTAAAGTAAAGAACCAGTAAAGTAAAGTAAAGTAAAGTAAAGTAAAGTAAAGGAAGACTCACCAATCCAAATTTCTCTTTTCCTATGTTGCATCTTTGGATAGTGAATACTGATGAATGTAACTATTACTGTATTTATTATTGATTAATCTTATTATACCTGACTGTGGACATCGATAAGTGATAAATAATAAGAGTTGGTAAGATAAGCAATTCAAATATATCTTAAAAAATAGTTTTAAAGGCAGCATCAGGTTTGTTACTAATTACTATTATTAAGAAGAGAGGAGGAAGAGAGGAAGAAGAGAGGAGGAAGAGACGAGAAAGAGTGGAAGAAGAGAGGAGGAAGAGTGGAAGAAGAGACGAGGAAGAGAGGAGAAAGAGACGAGGAAGAGTGGAAGAAGAGACGAGGAAGAGTGGAAGAAGAGAGGAGGAAGAGTGGAAGAAGAGAGGAGGAAGAGTGGAAAAAGAGACGAGGAAGAGTTGAAGAAGAGAGGAGGAAGAGTGGAAGAAGAGAGGAGGAAGAGACGAGGAAGAGTGGAAGAAGAGAGGAGGGAAAGAGGAGGAAGAGTGGAAGAAGAGAGGAGGGAAAGAGGAGGAAGAGTGGAAGAAGAGAGGAGGAACAGACGAGGAAAAGTGGAAGAAGAGAGGAGGAACAGACGAGGAAGAGTGGAAGAAGAGAGGAGGAACAGACGAGGAAGAGTGGAAGAAGAGAGGAGGAAGAGTGGAAGAAGAGAGAAGGAAGAGAGGAGGAAGAGTGGAAGAAGAGAGGAGGAAGAGACGAGAAAGAGTGGAGAAGAGAGGAGGGAGAGTGGAGGAAGAGAGGAGGGAGAGTGGAAGAAGAGAGGAGGGAAAGAGGAAGAAGAGTGGAAGAAGAGAGAAGGAAGAGATGAGGAAGAGTGGAAGAAGAGAGGAGGAACAGACGAGGAAGAGTGGAAGAAGAGAGGAGGAAGAGACGAGGAAGAGTGGAAGAAGAGAGGAGGAACAGACGAGGAAGAGTGGAAGAAGAGAGGAGGAACAGACGAGGAAGAATGGAGGAAGAGAGGAGGGACAGACGAGGAAGAGAGGAGGGAGAGTGGAAGAAGAGAGGAGGGAGAGAGGAAGAAGAGAGGAGGAAGAGACGAGGAAGAGTGGAAGAACAGAGGAGGAACAGACGAGAAAGAGTGGAAGAAGAGAGGAGGAAGAGTGGAAGAAGAGACGAGGAAGAGACGAGGAAGAGTGGAAGAAGAGAGAAGGAAGAGACGAGGAAGAGTGGAAGAAGAGATGAGGAAGAGTGGAAGAAGAGATGAGGAAGAGTGGAAGAAGAGAGGAGGGAGAGAGGAGGAAGAAGAGAGGAGGAAGAGACGAGGAAGAGTGGAAGAAGAGAGGAGGAAGAGACGAGGAAGAGTGGAAGAAGAGAGGAGGAAGAGACAAGAAAGAGTGGAAGAAGAGAGAAGGAAGAAGAGAGGAGGAACAGACAAGGAAGAGTGGAAGAAGAGAGGAGGAAGAGTGGAAGAAGAGAGGAGGAAGAGACGAGGAAAAGTGGAAGAAGAGAGGAGGAACAGACGAGGAAGAGTGGAAGAAGAGAGGAGGAAGAGAGGAGGAAGAGTGGAAGAAGAGAGAAGGAAGAGACGAGGAAGAGTGGAAGAAGAGAGGAGGAAGAGTGGAAGAAGAGAGGAGGAAGAGAGGAAGAAGAGACGAGGAAGAGTGGAAGAAGAGAGGAGGAAGAGACGAGAAAGAGTGGAAGAAGAGAGGAGGAAGAGACGAGGAAGAGTAGAAGAAGAGAGGAGGAAGAGACGAGAAAGAGTGGAAGAAGAGAGGAGGAAGAGAGGAAGAAGAGAGGAGGAAGAGACGAGAAAGAGTGGAAGAAGAGAGGAAGAGATGAGGAAGAGAGGAAGAAGAGAGGAGGAAGAGAGGAAGAACAGAGGAGGAACAGACGAGGAAGAGTGGAAGAAGAGAGGAGGAAGAGATGAGGAAGAGTGGAAGAAGAGAGGAGGAACAGACGAGGAAGAGTGGAAGAAGAGAGGAGGAAGAGAGGAAGAAGAGACGAGGAAGAGACGAGGAAGAGTGGAAGAAGAGAGAAGGAAGAGACGAGGAAGAGTGGAAGAAGAGAGGAGGAAGAGATGAGGAAGAGTGGAAGAAGAGAGGAGGAAGAGTGGAGCTACTTGTAAAATATATAAATATACAGTAAAGTAGCTTTAAGCTTTAAAGGAATAGTTCAACATTTTGGGAAGTTTGAGTTAACCCTCACATACTGTTTCTACATCTGAGATCAGTAAAATATACTTTTTTTCCTTCTTTTTAGCCTGAAATTTGATTAACTTCTTTTAAAAGTAAAAGTAAGACTGAATGCTCCTTTTAAATGTCAAATGGTGTAACCACAGTAGAATGATAAATATTAAATATTTTATCGCCTACAGTGTATTTAAGTGGACTTATACTAATAATGACTGTAAATGGTTCCTGGTCTCCATGGTTACCCAGATTAAATGTGATATTTAGAACAATAGTATTCCATTATCTTTATTTAATATAAAAGTTATAATGTAAGATCATGCCAAACTAGTTGATATGGTGTTTTATTGACTATTTACTGTTTTTAAGCAACGTTGAATTATTTGGTACAAAGTTTTTATGGTTACACCACTTAGACATTTTTACCATAATCCTCTAATATATTCTCTCTAAATGGATTAAAAGCAGAAATTTGATGCTGGGTCCACAAAAAAAGGATGTGTGCAAGTTATTCATACGTTTATTTTCACAGTTTAACCCTTTAAATTTAAACTAAACCACATGGATAAAGGTTAGGGCTAACTGAGACTCTTCCTGTCTTCCTGTGATTAAGGTCAGGTCTATAAATTTAAACTCTGTCTACTCATCAAATCAAGAAGGCTTCCTCCTTAAATGTGATGAACACACACACACACACACACACACACACACACACACACACACACACACACACACACACACACACACACACACACACACCGAGGCTTTAGCTGAGTGAACAGTGTGACATAAATACTCACATACCTACATACAGTGTGAGTGTGTCACCTTTCCTGCTCACACTGTGAACGCTGAGGACTCACACAATGGCTCGGATGGACTCCTCCTGGCTCCTTATATACAGCGCTGTTTATATCACACACACACATACACACACACACACACACACACACACACACACACACACACACACACACACACACACACCCATTCCCAGCACACACAGAGTCTCTCTCTCTGTCTGTCTCTCTCTCTCTCTTTCTGTCTCTCTCTCTCTCTCTCTCTCTCTCTCTCTCTCTCTCTCTCTCTCTCTCTCTTCTCTCTCTCTCTCCTCTCTCTCTCTCTCTCTCCTCTCTCTCTCTCTCTCTCTCTCTCTCTCTCTCTCCCTCTCTCTCTCTTGTTTCCTATATGAAGAAAGGGAACTGGAATTCAGGAAAGGGGCCATTTTTTCCCCCGGAGACCATTTTCAGTACCAAGAGAATAGAGTTCAGAGGGCGCGGTATAGAATGTGTTTTTTGAGTGTGTGTGTGTGTGTGTGTGTGTGTGTGTGTGTGTGTGTGTGTGTGTGTGTGTGTGTGTGTGTGTGTGTGTGTGTGTCACAGGAAGGGATCATATGGGAGTGGAGACAATCAGCGTTGATCACAGACAATACACAGTTTTGTGGTTTATGCTTTCAGTGTGAGATTTAATAGTTAATGGATTTTACACCTCAGTGTTACTTAAACTTAAAATGGTTATAATCTATATGTTTATATAAATAATAATAATAATAAATAATGTATGAATGACAGTGTGTAATGTCAAAGGTTTTATTTGTAGTACTGAACCTACAGAGAGTTAGCAGAGATTACTGTATGTAACACTCTTCGGCTTTACGGAGCTTTATAGTTGAGTTTCACAATTTCTTCCTGTTTGAACCCAGAAATTATTCATTTTTATCAATTGCTGCAGAGTCTCTGATAACTCTTATTAACTGGGTGAATATGTATCGCTGATGTTGAACTTCTTATTACTACATCCAGCAGTTACTGATCAACATTATAATTCATTTGGAGTCCTCTAAGTCCAAATATTCACTCTCTTTTAGCTCTGTTTTTGTTCTCCACCAACTCCTGAGGGAAATATCTGGTTCTTTAGCTGCTAAATGCTCCACTATGTTAACCTGCTAGTCTACAGATAACTGTGTCTGTCTGAGCAGGAAGTGTACAGTGCTTTTATTGTGAAAACCTGTGTCTGAGCAGGTAGTGTACAGTGCTTTTATTCTGAAAACGATGCTGAGAGTGAACCGAAGCAGTAAAGTTGCCGGATAGCTAAACAATGAGCTGAAACTCAACTATAAAGCTTCATGGAGTCGAGAGGAGCTGCAGAGTCTCTGATAATTCTTATTAAATGGGTTGATTATCAAATTTTTGGTTGTTGCTCCATAACTCCTGAATGTGGAAATAAGCAGCTGTTTGCTATCAACAAACAAATCAGCTTAAAAAGTTATGTCAGTGATGAGCTTACTACTTGATTTTGTGTCTGACTGTACTGTCTCAAAGAATCAAAGGTCTGACTTTTGTGACATCATTTTCACTCGCAGGGTCATGAAGAATTAATATCATATATCACTGTGTATACTAATTAAATACTCTCTGTCTCTCTCTCTCTCTCCCTCTCTCTCTCTCCCTCTCTCTGTCTCTCTCTCCCTCTCTCTGTCTCTCTCACTCTCTCTCTCTCTCTCTCTATGTCTCTCTCTCTCTCTCTGTCTCTCTCTCTCTCTCTCTCTCTGTCTCTCTCCTCTCTCTCTATGTCTCTCTCTCTCCCTCTCTCTCTATGTCTCTCTCTCTCTCTCTCTCTCTCTCTCCCTCTCTCTCTATCTCTCTCTCTCTCTATATATGTCTCTCTCTCTCTCCCTCTCTCTCTATGCCTCTCTCTCTCTCTCTCTCTCTCTCTCTCTCTCTCTCTCTCTCTCTCTCTCTCTCTCTCTCTCTCTCTCTCTGTATCTCTCTCTCTCTCTGTCTCTCTCTCTCTCTCTCTCTCCCTCTCTCTCTCTCTCTCTCTCCCCCCTCAGGACCGGTTGTTCTTCGTGATGGAGTACGTGAACGGAGGCGACCTGATGTTTCAGATTCAGCGGTCGAGGAAGTTCGACGAGGCTCGATCTCGCTTTTATGCCGCCGAGGTCACTTCCGCTCTGATGTTCCTGCACCGGCACGGAGTCATATACAGGTAACCATGGTGACCAGCGTTACTCTAACTAACCTCAACTTTAACATGCACCATAAATAAGCCGCTTTTTCCCCTCTATATGTTTATTTACACCACATTAAACTGGACTTTCAACCTTTAACTCAAAGCAGAAGTTTCAACTCTAAACTCCAACCTTTTAATTTAATTTGATTTAACGTGAAACATGAATGTGTGTGCTGTTTATTTGCATTAGTACCTCCAACTGTGACATGCGGCTCCATTACAGCTCATGTAGGACTCTCTAGGAAGAAAAAAAAAAGTGAAAATAAACATTAACCGAGACTCCCAGCATTAATGAAGCTGCTGCTGTTGGCTTGGATAACGGAAGTGCACTTTTCAGGAACCTTTGAGACACCGTGGAGCATTAATATTCTGCTTATTTAACATAAAAGTAGATCCTCCAGCAAGACACACATCTTCCACTGCACTGATTTTACTGAATAATCATGAATAAGTGGTAGTTTTGACCACTAGCAACAAGGTTTAACTTAGTCCAAGTATGGCTGCGTTCACACTGCAAGCCAAAATCAGGTTTTTAACCAACCTAGATGGGAACCAGATGCTCTTATGAAGTCTGAACAGGAATCACATGAAATCCGATTTTTGCAAACCAGATTGAAACCACAACACTCATATCAGATTTGACTGTCCGTGACGTCTCTCTACGTCTCTACGCTACGTCACTCTATGCGACACCAGACCTGCGCTTATTCCAGTTGTTGTTGCTAGGTGATATCACTGGAGGACTTATTCCAGTTGTTGTTGCTAGGTGATATCACTGGAGGACTTATTCCGGTTGTTGTTGCTAGGTGATATCACTGGAGGGTTTACTCCAGTTGTTGTTGCTAGGTGATATCACTGGAGGACTTATTCCGGTTGTTGTTGCTAGGTGATATCACTGGAGGATTTATTCCAGTTGTTTGTTGCTAGGTGATATCACTGGAGGACTTATTCCAGTTGTTGTGGCTAGGTGATATCACTGGAGGATTTATTCCAGTTGTTGTTGCTAGGTGATATCACTGGAAGACTTATTCCAGTTGTTGTATTGCTAGGTGATATCACTGGAGGACTTATTCCAGTTGTTGTTGCTAGGTGATATCACTGGAGGACTTATTCCAGTTGTTGTTGCTAGGTGATATCACTGGAGGGCTTATTCCAGTTGTTGTTGCTAGGTGATATAACTGAAGGCAACGGAGGACTTCGAAAACATCAGTCCATGGACAGAGGACCAAACCATATTGTTAATCTTTGGGGAGATGGCTCCGTTCAAGAGAAGCTCGAGGGTTTGTTGTTGCTGTCGCTATTATATGACATCACACAATACACGCTCTGACAACGTTGCCACGGCAACCTGTCGTCATTAATGTGGCCCAGTCCGAACAGAGCCAAATCCGATTTGGACACTTGCTAAACACAGTGTGGACAGTCAGGCCTAAAAATCAGATTTGAGAAGGAATCAGATTTGCCTGCAGTCTGAACGCAGCCTAAGTATCTTTCATGTGTAACATCTGCGTGCTGGTTCATCCTGTTATCGGAAGTATTTGACTCTAAACTCGTCTGACAGAAGTTGATTTAGCTGGTTTTGTTGCAGTTGGTTGGTTGTTGAATAATCAGCTGATAAACTCTCTGCGGTGGTCTGTGCAGCAGATGTAAAAAGTAAGGAAGTATCTTACAAACCTCTGTGCTGTCGAAGCTAACAAAGTGGATTTATACCCGGTCAGCATGTAAAACCTTCCATAAAACCACAGCTTTGTGTCATTTTTACATTTTAATTTGAGTGTGGATTAATCAAACACAGCCCCAGTGTGTTAATCAAAGAGCTTTAGAGGTTTTTAGGAGGCATATTGTTGAACTTTTGAGTCAGGCTAGCTCCCCCCCACCCCCGCTTCCAACCTTCATGCTAAGCTACGCTAATCACCTCTTGGCTCTAGCTCAATCGTACAGAGTTAAGGAGAATTATTATTCATTTGGAGTCATGTTTCTGGCGAACTGGCAAATGTTAGTTCAGTATTCACTCTTATTGTAGCTCTGTTTTTACTCCACCAACTCCTGAGGGGAATATCTGATATCTGGCTCTTTAGCTGCTAACTGCTCCATTCATTGCTAAGAGCTGTATGGGTTTCTCTCGTCACAAGGCACCAATTTAAAAAAAAAAAATACTAAAATCTTCTATATAGGTGACTTAGTATTAAACTTCCTGTAATCATCAGGTACATTTTGACCTGGGAGGACTGAAAAAATGAGCTTTATTTTCATTTAAATGAGACTATTTGACCATAATCTCCACAAATATGTGTAAAATCTGTGGTAATAAGTTGGAATAAAGTTGGTTAAGTCAATTTTGACAAAAGGACAAGAAGTTCGACAGGAAGACTACAGGAGGTTAACCCTATAAAGGAGGGAGGAAGGAAGGAAGGAAAGGAGGGAGGAAGGAAGGAGGGAATGAGGGACGGAAGGAGGGACGGAAGGAAGGCAGGAAGGAAGGAAGGAGGGAGGGACGGAGGGAAGGAGGAAAGGAAGGAAGAAAGGAGGGAGGAAGGAAGGAGGGAATGAGGGAAGGAAGGAAGGAAAGGAGGGAGGGAGGATGGAAGGAAAGGAGGGAGGAAGGAAGGAAGGAAGGTAGGAGGGAGGGAAGGAAGGAAAGGAGGGAGGGAGGATGGAAGGAAAGGAAAGGAGGGAGGAAGGAAGGAAAGGAGGGAGGAAGGAAGGAAGGTAGGAGGGAGGGAAGGAAGGAAAGGAGGGAGGGAGGGAGGAAAGAAGGGAGGAAAGAAGGAACAGTCAATTTGACCTGAGTATTTATATATTTGGAAATCTCTTTTTTTAATAAGGATGAAGAGACAGGTTAACACATGATGTGAAAGCTCTCTGAATGCATTGTGATTTTAACGCCATCGGATCAGTAGGAGCGTTTCTGAAGGTCTCGTGTTATGCTTGGAACGCAGCCAGCTGTTAATGCAATCGATGCGGTTTGACCTTATTCCCAAGAAGAAGAAAAAAAAAAAAAAACTCTCTCCCAGCTCGAGTTGAAAGGTCACCTAACTCCATCTGGTCCTGCTAGTTTCAGCAAGCGTTGCATAAAAGTACGAGTCACAGCAGGTTCAACAGGTTTTCACTTCACTAAAGGTAAAAGGCGATTTTAAAAAATAGATTACTCCCTTCCTTCTTTCCTCTGTCCATCTTTCCTCCCTTCCTTCCTTCCTTCCTTCCTCCCTACTACCATCCTTACTTCCTTCTTTCCTCTGTCCGTCCTTCCTTCCTTCCTTCCACTGAGAATTTTTTGCAATTTATTTTTCATAGCATGATTTTTTTAACCCTCCTGTTGTCCTCGAGTTAAGGAAGGAAGGAAAGGAGAGAGGGAGGAGGGAGGGAAGGAAGGAAAGGAGGGAGGAAGGAAAGAAAGAAGAAAGGAAGGAAAGGAGGGAGGAAGGAAAGAAGGAAGGGAGCACAGAGGAAAGAAGGAAGGGAGGAAAGAAGGAAGGGAGAGAGGGGGGAGGGAGGGAAGGAAGGAAAGAAAGAAGAAAGGAAGGAAAGGAGGGAGGGAAGGAAGGAAAGAAGGAAGGGAGGACGAATGAAAGAAGGAAGGGAGGACGGAGGAAAGAAGGAAGGTTTCAGCAAGCGTTGCATAAAAGTACGAGTCACAGCAGGTTCAACAGGTTTTTACTTCACTAAAGGTAAAAGGCGATTTTAAAAAATAGATTACTTCCTGTCAGTCATGCCGAAGTAATTTTCATATTGACTCATATTGTGATGAGATGTGATGACTAATGTTACAGTATTAGCTGCTAGAGAAACTTGAGCTTTGATTTATTTTATATTACATTTTTATACCTATCTACTCATCTAAACTGTTTTTTTAACGTGTGTGAAGGAAAGGAGTGAGGGATCAAAGAAGAAAGGAAGGAAAGGAGGGAAGAAGGAAGGGAGGAAGAAGGAAGGAAATGAGAGCGGAAGGAAGGAAGGAAGAAGGAAGGAAAGGAGGGAGGGAGGGAGGAAGGAAGGAAGGAGGGAAGGGAAGGAGGGAGGAAGGAAGGAAGGAGGGAAGGAAGGAAGGAAAGAAAGAAAGGACAGAGGAAGGAAGGAAGGAAGGAAGGAAGGGAGGACAGAGAGAGCAGGGAGGGAGGGAGGAAGAATCTTTATTGGCATTACAAGTAAATAACAAAACTCTTATTAGAGCAGTCCCAATGCAGCATAAAAAATAAAATAAGATATATACCTTCCTTTCATTCCTTCCTTCCTTCCTTCCCTCCTTTCCTCCTTCGTTCCTTCCTTCCTTCCTTCCTCCCTTCCTTCTTTCCTCCTTCCTTCCTTCCTTCCTTCCTCCCTTCCTTTCCTTTCCTTCCTTTCCTTCCTTCCTCCCTTCCTTTCCTTTCCTTCCTTCCTTTCTTCCTCCCTTCTTTTCTTCCTCCCTACTACCGTCCATACTTCCTTCCTTCCTTTCCTCTTTCCTTCCTTTCCTCCTCCCTTCCTTCTTTCCTTCCTTCATTCCTCTGTCCTTCCTTCCTTTCCTTCCTCCATAACACTATTAACCACATACACATTCATACCCATACCTTTAAAACTTTAAAATATGGTTTAAAATATAAATAAATAAGGAAGTATGTGTGTGTGTGTGTGTGTGTGTGTGTGTGTGTGTGTGTGTGTGTGTGTGTGTGTGTGTGTGTGTGTGTGTGACAAGATTACCTAACTGTCCTCCTACTTCAGGCACTATTATCTGTCTGTGTGGACCCTTTAGTCATAATAGCATTGTCAACCAATAGCAAACACACAGCTGGTCCCACAAAGCAGCATGCGGCAGGAATCATAACACTATTGTGATGAACGCAGCCTCGCTAAAAACGCTACCAGGAATAACTGTGACCCGGTGTTTTCTATTCATGAATCAGAGGTTTGATTCGATGTTTGGAGTTTCTCGTCATGCAATCATTTCGTGTGTGTGTGTGTGTGTGTGTGTGTGTGTGTGTGTGTGTGTGTGTGTGTGTGTGTGTGTGTGTGTGTGTGTGTGTGTGTGTGTGTTTGTGCCCGTGTGTGTGTGTGTGTGTGTGTGTGTGTGTTATGCGAGTAAGGACAGTGAGTTGTGTTGAGGCTGTGTGTGTGTGTGTGTGTGTGTGTGTGTGTGTGTGTGTGTGTGTGTGTGTGTGTGTGTGTGTGTGTGCTATGCCAGTGAGTAAGGACAGTGAGTTGTGTTGAAGCTGTGTCTGTGTGTGTGTGTGTGTGTGTGTGTGTGTGTGTGTGTGTGTGTTTGTGTGTGTGCTATGCGAGTAAGGACAGTGAGTTGTGTTGAAGCTGTGTGTGTGTGTGTGTGTGTGTGTGTGTGTGTGTGTGTGTGTGTGTGTGTGCTATGCCAGTAAGTAAGGACAGTGAGGTCTGTTGAAGCTGTGTGTGTGTTTGTGTGATTTTGTTCATTACTTTGTGTCTCCTGCTCAGTGGGGTGTTTTATTCTCTAATTTCAATGGTATTTAGCACACACACACACACACACACACACACACACACACACTCACACACACACACTCACACGTACCACATAATTATTACGATTACAGCTCTAAAATGTTCCTAAAAGGACAAAAAATAAAGACAGACATGTTAATTTAACCTGAATATACACTGTAATGACAGTGTGAGGGGTTGTGATACTATCTACTACTAGATACTACTATTATCATCCCATGCCTACTCGATATGTGTAAAAGACATACTGTACAGACAGACTTACAGATAGAGAGTCTTTGCTTCTATAGTGAAGATGTCCTCACTTCCCAAAAATGTGCTTATTGTCTAAAAAGTATCACCCCTTTCTAAATGCTGCCATCAGATGTCCATCTTTTTAAAAAATGGTCCACTCATTTTTCAATAAAACATTCCTCTATAAAATGCTTCCACTTTGAACATCTAAAGCTAAAACAGAAGAGTAGCAGAACTGATAAGGATCAAACTTAAACAAAAACTGAGGCATCATTCAAGTAGAGTAAGTAAAGCAATAATAATGATTCTTTTTCTTTCTGTATCAGTTATTTAGACACTTGACCGGTGAATAACTTAGGGAAAAACTTATATAATTATTATAATATGTTCTGCAAGCTGTCACATTTTAAAATCCTGGAGCTCAGAGACAAAAGACCAATAACGACGGCCCAGTTTGGTCTGTTTGTCCAAACAGGTTTTTCTGGATGTCACAGTAAATAACGAGCCGTCAATCATCTCTTGACTTAATGTGACCCTTTGAGCCTTCACGAACAAAATAAGTGAAGCAGAAATTGTGGACTGGTCGTGCAACATTTGTCACAGTTTGTCACAAATTGAATAGTGAGGTTCTTTAAGCCATTAATAAATTAAATTGCCATTAACTTATAATGAATAAAACTTCATCTATATACAAAATAAATCTAAAAACCTGACTTTCTTTAAACAGAAACTAAACACTATAGAGATACAGGTTGTTCTATGGTTGCTATAGATACAGGTTGTTCTATGGTTGCTATAGATACAGGTAGTTCTATGGTTGCTATAGATACAGGTAGTTCTATGGTTGCTATAGATACAGGTAGTTATATGGTTGCTATAGATACAGGTTGTTCTATGGTTGCTATAGATACAGGTTGTTCTATGGTTGCTATAGATACAGGTTGTTCTATGGTTGCTATAGATACAGGTTGTTTTATGGTTGCTATAGATACAGGTTGTTCTATGGTTGCTATAGATACAGGTAGTTCTATGGTTGCTATAGATACAGGTTGTTCTATGGATGCTATAGATACAGGTTGTTCTATGGTTGCTATAGATACAGGTAGTACTATGGTTGCTATAGATACAGATTGTTCTATGGTTGCTATAGACACAGGTAGTTCTATGGTTGCTATAGGTACAGCTTGTTCTATGGTTGCTATAGATACAGGTTGTTCTATGGTTGCTATAGATACAGGTTGTTCTATGGTTGCTATAGATACAGGTTGTTCTATGGATGCTATAGAGATACAGGTTGTTCTATGGTTGCTATAGATACAGGTAGTTCTATGGTTGCTATAGATACAGGTTGTTCTATGATTGCTATAGGTTCAGCTTGTTCTATGGTTGCTATAGATACAGGTAGTTCTATGGTTGCTATAGGTACAGCTTGTTCTATGGTTGCTATAGATACAGGTAGTTCTATGGTTGCTATAGGTACAGCTTGTTCTATGGTTGCTATAGATACAGGTTGTTCTATGGTTGCTATAGGTACAGGTTGTTCTATGGTTGCTATAGATACAGACTGTTCATGTCTCACATTAAGCCCTAAAAAGTCTGAAATATGGAAAAATGATGGCATGAAATGGTCACGTAGAAACACACAAACACTCACTGTTTCCCAAGTAGGAGGAAACAGGCTGGAAAGTGATCAAACATGAATAGTGTATTGTTAAGTGTTTGGAAATTAAAGGTCAGTGGAAAATGAGTGAAGATGTTGAATTCCTCCTCCAGACGTTACTCCTTTAATCACCTGCCTCCGTTTCTGTCTTTTATCCTGTAATTGTTTTCTTTTTGATTTCCATTAAACTCAATACGCTTTTACTTTGTCCAGGTTCCTTTGGCTTCTCCTGTTTCCTCTCCCTCAAAACAAATTCAAGGTGAACATGAAAGATGAAAGATTTTGGGGTTTTTTTGTAATTCTTTTTTTTTTTTTCACCAAAGAATTGCACAATAAATAATCACACACACTCTGAACGCTGAACAAATAAGGAATAATAATAGTTTCCCAACTGTTGAGACTGGCTTCAGAAAAGTCTTGTTGCAACAACCAACTCTCCCTGAAGGGTTTAATAAAAGTCTCATCATGTTTTTTTATGATCCTAATATAGCCAGGTATGCCTTTTTGAAATATGACTGACATCAACTGATTGAAAGGACTCATAGAAACTTGCCCAACGTTAAAAAACTGTTAAACTGAGTCGTGTTTCTT
The DNA here is from genome assembly GCF_027409825.1 of Scomber japonicus. Lineage (NCBI taxonomy): Eukaryota > Metazoa > Chordata > Actinopteri > Scombriformes > Scombridae > Scomber > Scomber japonicus. The sequence continues at coordinate 5,049,517 of NC_070591.1, read as the reverse complement.
CTCCCATAGGGAAACTCCCATTGTTAGAGAATATTAAAATTAATATAAAAGTACCTAAAATGCTATAATGTTACATTTCTGACTACATAAGCAGCAGAAAAGCATATTTTTAAAGATATATATAAAGATATTTATTAGTGAGAAAAAAGTACTGCAGTATTATGAGTGATGTAGTATGCAGTATTACAGTAAAAGTACTGCAGTATTATGAGTGATGTAGTATGCAGTATTACAGTAAAGTACAAGTACCTCAAACTGTACTATAGTAAAGTAAAAGTACCTCAAACTGTACTACAGTAAAGTACAAGTACCTCAAACTATACTACAGTAAAGTACTAGTACCTCAAACTGTACTACAGTAAAGTAAAAGTACCTCAAACTGTGCTACAGTAAAGTACTAGTACCTCAAACTGTACTACAGTAAAGTAAAAGTACCTCAAACTGTACTACAGTAAAATAAAAGTACCTCAAACTGTACTACAGTCAACTAAAAGTACCTCAAACTGTACTACAGTAAAGTACAAGTACCTCAAACTGTACTACAGTAAAATAAAAGTACCTCAAACTGTACTACAGTAAAATAAAAGTACCTCAAACTGTGCTACAGTAAAATAAAATACCTCAAACTGTACTACAGTCAAGTACAAGTACCTCAAACTGTACTACACTAAAGTAAAAGTACCTCAAACTGTACTACACTAAAGTAAAATACCTCTAACTGTACTACAGTCAAGTAAAAGTACCTCTAACTGTACTACAGTAAAGTAAAAGTACCTCAAACTGTGCTACAGTAAAGTAAAAGTACCTCAAACTGTACTACAGTAAAGTAAAAGTACCTCAAACTGTACTACAGTCAAGTAAAAGTACCTCTAACTGTACTACAGTCAAGTAAAAGTACCTCAAACTGTGCTACAGTAAAGTAAAAGTACCTCAAACTGCAGTACAGTAAAGTACTAGTACCTCAAACTGTACTACAGTAAAGTACAAGTACCTCAAACTGTACTACAGTAAAGTACTAGTACCTCAAACTGTACTACAGTCAAGTAAAAGTACCTCAAACTGTACTACAGTAAAGTAAAAGTACCTCTAACTGTACTACAGTAAAGTGTAAATACTACAGTAAAGTACAAATACCTCAAACTGTACTACACTAAAGTAAAAGTACCTCAAACTGTACTACAGTAAAGTAAAAGTACCTCAAACTGTATTACAGTAAAGTATAAGTACCTCAAACTGTATTACAGTAAAGTACAAGTACCTCAAACTGTACTACAGTAAAGTAAAAGTACCTCAAACTGTGCTACAGTAAAGTAAAAGTACCTCTAACTGTACTACAGTAAAGTAAAAGTACCTCAAACTGTGCTACAGTAAAGTAAAAGTACCTCAAACTGTACTACAGTAAAGTAAAAGTACCTCAAACTGTACTACAGTAAAGTAAAAGTACCTCTGACTGTACTGCCGTAAAGTACAAATACCTCAAACTGTATTACAGTAAATTACAAGTACCTCTTACTGTACTACAGTCAAGTAAAAGTACCTCTAACTGTACTACAGTAAAGTACAAGTACCTCAAACTGTATTACAGTAAAGTACAAGTACCTTTAATTGCACTACAGTAAAGTACAAGTACCTCAAACTGTACTACAGTAAAGTACAAGTACCTCAAACTGTACTACAGTAAAGTAAAAGTACCTCAAACTGTACTACAGTAAAGTAAAAGTACCTCTAACTGTTCTACAGTAAAGTAAAAGTACCTCAAACTGTACTACAGTAAAGTACAAGTACCTCAAACTGTACTATAGTAAAGTACAAGTACCTCAAACTGTATTACAGTAAAGTAAAAGTACCTCAAACTGTACTACAGTCAAGTAAAAGTACCTCAAACTGTACTACAGTAAAGTAAAAGTACCTCAAACTGTTCTACAGTCAAGTAAAAGTACCTCAAACTGTACTGCAGTAAAGTAAAAGTACCTCAAACTGTACTACAGTCAACTAAAAGTACCTCTAACTGTACTACAGTAAAGTAAAAGTACCTCTAACTGTACTACAGTCAACTAAAAGTACCTCTAACTGTACTACAGTCAAGTAAAAGTACCTCAAACTGTTCTACAGTAAAATAAAAGTACCTCAAACTGTACTACAGTAAAGTAAAAGTACCTCAAACTGTGCTACAGTAAAGTAAAAGTACCTCAAACTGAGACTACTAGAGATATTAGATTAGCAGGTGTTTGGAGTTTTGGAAACAGAATAAAACAGATTAAAACATTTCTATTAATAGCCTGAAACTGTGTTACTGACTTCCACGGTTAATAATCAGAGGATGTGAAATATGAATCTAGTTGTTTTGTCTCCATGATGTCTCCACCCTGCTGGAGCCTGCTGGACCTCCACTCATTGTTCCACTCACTTACACTTACAATGCTTTTATTAATGAAGACGTGGGCTCCTAATCCTAAAAGAAACATGTGAATGGTGTGTGTGTGTGTGTGTGTGTGTGTGTGTGTGTGTGTGTGTGTGTGTGTGTGTGTGTGTGTGTGTGTGTGTGTGTGTGTGTGTGTGTGTGTCTGTTTTTTTGGTTTTATAAGCAGAATTTAATCTAAATCAAACTCAAGCTCGGACCTTTTATTGTTATTATATGTTTGTCTTTTGATTGCTTTTGCCTACATAAGGAAGTTTTAAACTAATACTCCACCCAAAATCTGTCTTTAAGTAACAGACACTCTCCTCTTATAGACTGAACAAGCAAAAAAGGAAAGTTTAATAACTATAAATATAAAATAATTACTATAAAATAACTATAAACTTAACTTATCACTCTAAACTATATCTACGGGTTTAATCATAATCTTACCAAAATAAAAGCACAAATCCTTAGTACCTCTTACTGTACTACAGTAAAGTACAAGTACCTCAAACTGTACTACAGTAAAGTACTAGTACCTCAAACTGTACTACAGTCAAGTACAAGTACCTCAAACTGTACTACAGTAAAGTAAAATACCTCAAACTATACTACAGTAAAGTACAAATACCTCAAACTGTACTACAGTAAAGTACAAGTACCTCAAACTGTTCTACAGTAAAGTACAAATACCTCAAACTGTACTACAGTAAAGTACAAGTACCTCAAACTGTACTACAGTAAAGTATAAGTACCTCAAACTGTACTACAGTAAAGTATAAGTACCTCAAACTGTACTACCGTAAAATAAAATACCTCAAACTGTACTACAGTAAAATAAAATACCTCAAACTGTACTGCAGTAAAGTACAAGTACCTCAAACTGTACTGCAGTAAAGTACAAGTACCTCTAACTCTACTACAGTAAAGTAAAATACCTCAAACTATACTACAGTAAAGTACAAGTACCTCAAACTGTACTACAGTAAAGTAAAATACCTCAAACTATACTACAGTAAAGTACAAATACCTCAAACTATACTACAGTAAAGTACAAATACCTCAAACTGTACTACAGTAAAGTACAAGTACCTCAAACTGTACTACAGTAAAGTATAAGTACCTCTAACTCTACTACAGTAAAGTAAAATACCTCAAACTATACTACAGTAAAGTACAAGTACCTCAAACTGTACTACAGTAAAGTAAAATACCTCAAACTATACTACAGTAAAGTACAAATACCTCAAACTGTACTACAGTAAAGTACAAGTACCTCAAACTGTTCTACAGTAAAGTACAAGTACCTCAAACTGTACTACAGTAAAGTACTAGTACCTCAAACTGTATTACAGTAAAGTATCAGTACCTCAAACTGTACTACAGTAAAGTACTAGTACCTCAAACTGTACTACAGTAAAATAAAATACCTCAAACTGTACTACAGTAAAGTACAAGTACCTCAAACTGTACTGCAGTAAAGTACAAGTACCTCAAACTGTACTACAGTAAAGTACAAGTACCTCAAACTATACTACAGTAAAGTACAAGTACCTCAAACTGTACTACAGTAAAATAAAATACTTCAAACTGTACTACAGTAAAATAAAATACCTCAAACTGTACTACAGTAAAGTACAAGTACCTCAAACTGTACTACAGTAAAATAAAATACCTCAAACTGTACTACAGTAAAGTACAAGTACCTCAAACTGTACCACAGTAAAGTACAAGTACCTCAAACTGTACTACAGTAAAGTACAAGTACCTCAAACTGTACTACAGTAAAATAAAATACTTCAAACTGTACTACAATCAAGTTCAAGTACCTCTAACAGTACTACAGTAAAGTACAAGTACCTCAAACTGTACTACAGTAAAGTACAAGTACCTCAAACTGTACTACACTAAAGTAAAAGTACCTCAAACTGTGCTACAGTAAAGTACAAGTACCTCAAACTGTACTACAGTAAGGTACTAGTACCTCAAACTGTACTACAGTAAAGTACTAGTACCTCAAACTGTATTACAGTAAAGTACTAGTACCTCAAACTGTATTACAGTAAAGTAAAATACCTCAAACTGTACTACCCTAAAGTAAAAGTACCTCAAACTGTTCTACAGTAAAATAAAATACCTCAAACTGTACTAGAGTAAAGTACAAGTACCTCAAACTGTACTACAGTAAATAACTATAAACTTAATTTATTAATCTAAACTATCTACCGGTTTAATCATAATCTTACCAAAATAAAAGCACACATCCTTGTTGCAGCTAATTTGCATATTTAGCTTTATTTTAGAGAAATAATGACGCAGATTTTTATCATTTAAATTAATTAAAATTACACAGGAAGTAAAACGGAGGGTTTATTTCCTTTTATTATTTTGGAGGGTTGCATAAAGGTCCAGTATAAGATGAATGAGTTATATTATAAATCATGTTAGAGTATAAATATAGAGCTGGACGTGTTCATGATGCTTTAAAACACAAACTGAGATTAATGTTTCACTCTTTCATCACTGTTTTCTCAGTCCTGGTGTTTTGATAGAGTGAATATCGCTCTGTCAGAGGTTGGCACACACACACACACACACACACACACACACACAGACACACACACACACACACGCACACACACACTCACACACACACACACACACGCACACACACACACACATTGCCTGTTAAATCACGATTTCCGAAATGACTGAGCTACCTGATCCGCGCTCGCTCTCTCTCTCTCTCTCTCCCCCTCCCTCTCCCTCTCTCTCTCTTTCTCTCTTTCTCTCTCCCTCTCTCTCTCTCTCTCTCACTCACTCACTCACTCACTCACTCACTCTCTCTCTCTCTCTCTCTCTCTCTCTCTCTCTCCCTCCCTCTCTCTCTCTCTCCCTCCCTCTCTCTCTCCCTCTCTCCCTCCCTCTCTCTCTCTCTCTCTCTCTATGTCTCTCTCTCTCCCTCTCTCTCTCTCTCTCTCTCTCTCTCGCTCTCTCTCTCTCTTTCTCTCTCCCTCTCTCTCTCCCTATCTCTCTCTCTCCCTCTCTCTCTCTCTCTCTCCCTCTCTCTCCCTCTCTCTCTCCCTCTCCCTCTCTCTCTCTCTCCCTCTCTCTCTCCCTCCCTCTCTCTCTCTCTCTCTCTCTCGTCCCTGACCCACTTTGTTGACCAGAAGAAGATGAACAACAAGTGTTTTGGGAACATTATGTCCCGACTCTCTTTATCCCCGCCCGCCTCTTCCTCTCCTCTCCCCCTCCCCTCCTCTCTTCTCCTCATCTCACCTCTACCGTTGTTCCATCCTCTCCTCCTCCTCCTCCTCCTCCTCCTCCTCCCTCCTCTCCCGATGCTTGTTGTTTTTTTTTCCTCCCATCAGCCACTTGTCGATTCTCACATCACCACACAACAACAGCCACCCACTCCATCCCTAAAAAAAGAAAAAATGTTTTTAACAGTAGCTTTTTTTTTTCTTTCTTTCTTTCTTTCTTCCTTTCTTTCTTTTTCGCTTCACTGAAAACCTTTAAGCCCAAATAGAAGTTAATGTTTGGATGTGATGCTGTTGACAGAGCAGGTTCAGACTGGTTGGAGGGCAGATACATGTCTCAGTAAACACATACACACACACACACACACACACACACACACACACACACACATACACACACACACTGCTAGAACCTCGTCTCCGAGCCTGTTATCAAACCTGAAGACGTTTCAAGTAAAATGCATTAGTTAGATGTTGCTTCCTTATTATTTAAACATATATTTCCATCTTTAAATTAAACATTTCAATACTTTTAGTCTGTTTTTTAGCAGCCTGCATCTCAATAAAACTGAAATTTGAGATATTGTTTTTTTTAAAAGGTAGAAAAGGGTTTTGTAGTAACATGTGTGTATATTCTTCAAAGTAAAAGTACAGATTTTTTTTTTTTAGTTTTTTTAGTATTTAAAGAAAATGTTTTTAACTCTCCTGTTGTCCTCGAGTCAAGGAAGGAAGGGAGGAAGAAGGAAGGAAAGGAGGAAGGGAGGAAGGAAGGGAAGGCAGTTTTATTTATAAAGGATGGAGGAAGGAAAGAAGGAATGAGAGAGGGAAGGAGGGAGGGAGGGAGAAAGGAAAAGAGGAAGGAAGGAAAGAAAGAAGGACGGTAATGGGGAGGAAAGAAGGAATGAGAGAGGGAAGGAAGGAGGGAAGGAAAGAAGGGGGAAGGAAGGAAAGAAGGAGGGAAGGAAAGACGGAGGGAAGGAAAGGAGGGAGGGAGGAAGGAATGAATGAAGGAAAGGAGGAAGGAAGGCAAGGCAGTTTTATTTATATAGGAGGAAGGAAGGAAAGAAGGTATGAGAGAGGGAGGAGGGAGAGAGGGAGGGAGAAAGGAAAAGAGGAAGGAAGGAAAGAAAGAAGGACAGAGGAAAGAAGGAATGAGAGAGGGAAGGAATGAAGGAAGGAAGGAGGGAAGGAAAGAAGGAGTAAGGAAGGAAAGACGGAGGGAAGGAAAGAAGGAGGGAGGAAGAAGGAAGGCAAGGCAGTTTTATTTATAAAGGAGCGAGGAAGGAAAGAAGAAATGATAGAGGGAGGAGGGAGGGAGGGAGGGAGAAAGGAAAAGAGGAAGTAAGGAAAGAAAGAAGGACAGAGGAAAGAAGGACGGTAATTGGGGAGGAAAGAAGGAATGAGAGAGGGAAGGAAAGAAGGAGGGAGGAGGGAAGGAAAGAAGGAGGGAGGGAAGGACAGAAGGAGGGCGGAAGGAAGGAAGGAGGGAAGGAAAGAAGGAAGATAAAGAGGAAGGAAGGAAAGAAAGAAGGACGGTAATGGGGAAGAAAGAAGGAATGAGAGAGAGAAGGAATGAAGGAAAGAAGGATGGAGGAAGGAAAGAAGAAGGAAGTAAGGAAAGAAGGAAAGAAGGAGGGCGGAAGGGAGGAAGGAATGAATGAACAGTCAAAACAGACAATCTATCGATGTGTGTAATCTTCATTTTACTTAGTTACACAACATATCACCACCTGTAGCCGAGTCTGAGTTACACCATTTGACAGACTTGGCACCTGCAGTCTGTCGTTAATGTGTTTCATGAAGGGTTGATTGAAGATGTTTGGGTGTGTTTATTTGTTCTGTGAAACAATCAGAAGAAGATAACATTTTATGGATGTGATTCACCGGCTTCCTCTGTAAAAAGACGCTCCCTCTCTTCTTTCACTCTTAAGCTCGCTCGACCGCAGCCGCTAACACAACACCGTCAGCCGTGCCAACGCTGAGTCGGCTCTGTGACTGGATTCCCGTCATATTCCCGCCTCGGACGGCTCGTAGTCAATCATTTACTGCTTTGTGTTTTTTATTTTTTTATTACTTTCTTCCTTTACTTCTTCTTACTAATCAAACTGTAGCATGGACCAGTTATTATTGCTAGAGGGCCATTTTTGGTCCGCAGGCCACCAGTTGCCAACCGCTTCCTTCCTTCCTTCCTTCCTTCTTTTGTCCTTCTTTTGTCCTTCTTTCCTTCCTTCTTTCCTTCCTTCCTTTCTTCCCTTCTTTTTCTGTCCTTCTTTCCTTCCTTCTGTCCTTCCTTCTTCTTCTTTTTCCTCCCTCCCTCCCTCCTTCCTTCTTTCCTTCCCTTCTTCCGTCCTCCCTTCCTTCCTTCTGTCCCTCCTTCCTTTCCTTTCTTTCCTTCCTCCATTCCTTCTGTCTTTCTTTCCTTCCTTCCTTCCTTCCTTCCTTCTTTCCTTCCTACCTTCCTTCCTTCCCTCCCTCCTTCCTTCCTTCCTTCCTTCCTTCCTACCTTCCTCCTTATTCTTCCTCCCTTCCTTCCTTCCTTCCTTCCACCCTTCCTTCCTCCTTCCTTCTTCCTCCCTCCTTTCTATCCTTCCTTCCTCCCTCCTTTCCTTCCTTCTTTCTCCCTTCCATCCTTCCTTCCTCCCTCCTTTCCTTCCTTCTTCCTCCCTTCGTTCGTTCCTTCCTTCCTTCCTTCCTTTCCTTCTTCCTTTCCTCCCTCCTTTCCTTCCTTCTTCCTCCCTTCCATCCTTCCTTCTTCCTCCTTCCTCCTTCCTCCTTCCTCCCTTCCTCCCTCACTCCTTTCCTTCCTTCTTCCTCTCTTCCTTCCTTGACTTGAGAGGGTTTAAGCATAAATAAACTAAATAAAATTTCAGTGACGTCATCTTCATGTGTCAATAAAAAGGTGTGAGCAAAATATAATCTGATAACAAATGAAGGATAAAACTATTCAAATAAGACCTTTAAGAAGTATGATTATCAGAAGTTTATTAAATCACAAGCTGAGATGAGCTGTGTTGTTGTAACTTTTGGAAATCTGCCTGTACCAACATTAACCAAAAAAAAAAAGTAAGGTCATCGCTAATAATGTTTTTAATTTAAATTTAATATCTAGTTTATTAATATCCTCCCATCCTGATCCATCTCTCATGCTGCGATTCCACACGGATAAATATACAAGTGGCAACAGTCTGTGTGTGTTTGTATATTTAACCAGATGTGTGTTTGGAAGATGGAGTCACACAGAAAAAAAAAAAACAGGGGGGGACGGAAGGATGGGAGAGAGAGAGAGAGAGAGAGAGAGAGAGAGAGAGAGAGAGAGAGAGAGAGAGAGAGAGAGAGAGAGAGAGAGAGAGAGAGAGAGAGAGAGAGAGAGAGAGAGAGAGAGAGAGAGAGAGAGAGAGAGAGAGAGAGAGAGAGAGAGAGAGAGGAGAGAGAGGGAGAGAGAGAGAGAGAGAGAGAGGGAGGGAGAGAGAGGGAGAGAAAGAGAGAAAGAGAGAAAGAGAGAGAGAGAGAGAGAGGTTAGCTGTCACAGTGCACAGGGGTTGCTGCTCTGAGGACGTAATGGAAAAATCACCTCAAGATTAACATGAAACACAGGAAATGCTCTCAATTGAGCCTGATTGCTGTGTGTGTGTGTGTGTGTGTGTGTGTGTGTGTGTGTGTGTGTGTGTGTGTGTGTGTCCAAACAGAGTTCCTGACAGCGCTGACAGAGCCGCTCCTTCTTATTGACAGGACGATATTAAAGCTTGTCTAAAAAAAAAAAAATTAAAAATTAAAAAAAAATCCCTGACTGGTAAGACATGTCGAATATCATCTGGATATAATCAGCTGGAGTCTTTCCAAAGTATATAAAAAAGTAGATTTTCTGCTTTTTGAACTCATGTAAAGAAGTTAAAGGCTTTATTAGTGTTAGTATAAATGTACTTTCCCACATTTTCCAGGAAATGTGAAACAAGCTCAGCTCAGCACATCCGCTGATACTCCAACTGAACATGATGTTCATGAACTCCTCAACCACTGATGTGATAATACCCTGACATTTATGTTGGCATTTGATTGGGTCCTGGATGCGGTTCTGTAGTCCAGCTGGTCACTAACTGATCTGGGTTTAGGAGACGAGCTATAAAACACTTTCTCAACAAACTGGTATAAAGATATCTACTGTTTATTCCTCAGTTTGGTGTAAAACCTGTGTGGCAGGGTTTATTACTCACCTGGGTTTATTGAACCAGTTTGCAGGTTTTCTGAGGCCTTTTAATTCAACTCATGGACCAGTCTTAACCCATTGGAGGCCATGATTACATAAAACTTTTTTTTTCTCATTGAGTCTAAATGTGATGTTTTACAGATCTCATTTGTTCAAAACTTTTATTAAAACATGTTAGAGACTCATTCTGTTCATGTACAAGATGAAAAAATGAAACTCAACTTCAAAAATGTCTCCATCAGGATCTCTGATGTAATAACCTGTATCCTATAGCAACCATAGAACATCCTGTATCTATAGCAACCATAGAACAACCTGTATCTATAGCAACCATAGAGCAACATGTATCTATAGCAACCATAGAACAACCTGTATCTATAGCAACCATAGAGCAACATGTATCTATAGCAACCATAGAACAACCTGTATCTATAGCAACCATAGAACAACCTGCATCTATTGCAACCATAGAACAACCTGTATCTATAGCAACCATAGAACAACCTGTATCTATAGCAACCATAGCACAACCTGTATCTATAGCAACCATAGAGCAATCTGTATCTATAGCAACCATAGAACAACCTGCATCCATTGCAACCATAGAATAAGCTGTATCTATAGCAACCATAGAACAACCTGTATCTATAGCAACCATAGAACAACCTGTATCTATAGCAACCATAGAACAACCTGTATCTATAGCCACCATAGAACAACCCGTATCTATAGAAACCATAGAACAACCTGTATCTATAGCAACCATAGAACAACCTGTATCTATAGCAACCATAGAACAACCTGTATCTATAGCAACCATAGAACAACCTGTATCTATAGCAACCATAGAACAACCTGTATCTATAGCAACCATAGAACAACCTGTATCTATAGCAACCATGGAACAACCTGTATCTATAGCAACCATAGAACAACCTGTATCTATAGCAACCATAGAACAACCTGTATCTATAGCAACCATAGAACAACCTGTATCTATAGCACCCATAGAACAACCTGTATCTATAGCAACCATAGAACAACCTGTATCTATAGCAACCATAGAACAACCTGTATCTATAGCCACCATAGAACAACCCGTATCTATAGAAACCATAGAACAACCCGTATCTATAGCAACCATAGAACAACCTGTATCTATAGCAACCATAGAACAACCTGTATCTATAGCAACCATAGAACAACCTGTATCTATAGCAACCATAGAACAACCTGTATCTATAGCAACCATGGAACAACCTGTATCTATAGCAACCATAGAACAACCTGTATCTATAGCAACCATAGAACAACCTGTATCTATAGCACCCATAGAACAACCTGTATCTATAGCAACCATAGAACAACCTGTATCTATAGCAACCATAGAACAACCTGTATCTATAGCAACCATGGAACAACCTGTATCTATGGCAACCATAGAACAACCTGTATCTATAGCAACCATAGAACTACCTGTATCTATAGCAACCATAGAACAACCTGTATCTATAGCAACCATAGAACAACCTGTATCTATAGCAACCATAGAATAAGCTGTATCTATAGCAACCATAGAACAACCTATATCTATAGCAATCATAGAACAATCTGTATCTATAGCACCCATAGAACAACCTGTATCTATAGCAACCATAGAACAATCTGTATCTATAGCAACCATAACACAACCTGCATCTATTGCAACCATAGAACAATCTGATGGTCTCTCTGTGCATTACATACCTCACTCTACTATGATGAAATGAAACGCACATATCTCATCTATCAATCTTAAATCTTTAGGACATAAGCTAATGGGTTAAAGCCGAACATTCATATTTTGAGCAAAACGTCGTGAGAATAAAATGAGAAAAACACACTTTGAATTTATGAAATAGGAAATATGTGTTGAAAGAATTGAGAAACTAATATTACCATCGAGCTTGTTGGTCATTCATCTTAATAAACCAGACAAAACAGCTGTTGGTTCGGAGCACGTAAACCCTTTTAATCCCAATCCAAGCTTGACATTTAATCATTAACAAAAACTATGTATCAATAAATACTATCAGGACTAAAACACATAAAACAATAGTAATATATAGACTTAAAGCAGCATGAAAATAACTGATTTAATGATGTAGCAGTAAGTCAATTAATGATATAACACAATAAATAAAGGATTATATAAATTATGCTCATTTCCTGGTATGCAGCATACATTTGTATCCTGGGCTGACAGGTTTCTCTTCCTGTAAAACCACAACCAAACATCTCCACATAGATAAATATCATTCCATTAGTGTTGCCGAACACCTGCAGCCACTTAATATTGAATTTCCCTGCAGCGAAGGTGATGTGTAATACAAAGATTAACGTCAGCAGCCATTTAAATTCAATCACAAATGCATTAAATACATATGCTATTTTTTTTATATCTTGCCTTGCTGCGGGCGTGCAATTCGGATTTAATGTGCAGGGAGTCGCCCGTAGGTGAGATATGCAAACAGGCAGCCAGAGGGTCACCACTTTAATTCTTCATCTGGGGAAATATAGAACAAGTGCTGCTCTTTCTTTCCTCACTGTGAAGCCGTCAATGTATCCAAGCTCAGCTGCTCGGCAGTACAAGCCCGGGGTTGTTTTTTTCGCGAGGGGTGGGGGTAGGTGGGGGTAAGAGTGATGAAAGTTTGTGATTTAATGCGGAGGTTAGATAAAGTAAAAAAAAAAAAAAAAGACATGCTTTAAAGCAGAAGTTGTGCCAAGGTAGAAACATTCAAACATTCAAAATGGATTTGTTGGAAGGAGAACAAACTGCAATCAATGAATCAATATGAAAACACTTTACTGGAAGCTGTCAGCTCTGCTTCAACATTCATCAACCAGCTCTCCCTCACTCCACTTCATCTTCTTCTTCAGTTTAACCCTCCTGTTGTCCTCAAGTCAAGGAGGGAAGGGAGGAAGGGAGAAGGAAGGAAAGGAGGGAGGAAGGAAGGGAGGGAGGGAGGAAGGAAGGAAGGGAGGAAGAAGGAAGGAAAGGAGGGAGAAGGAAGGAAGGGAGGAAGGAAGGGAAGGAGGAAGGAAGGGAGGGAGGGAGGGAGGGAGGAAAGGAGGAAGAAGGAAGGAAAGGAGGGAGGAAGGAAGGAAAGGAGGAAGGAAGGGAGGGAGGAAGGGAGGGAGGGAGGGAGGAAGGAAGGAAGGGAGGGAGGAAGGAAGGAAAGGAGGAAGAAGGAAGGACAGGAGGGAGGGAGGAAAGAAGGAAGGAAAGGAGGGAGAAACGAAGGACGGGAGGAAAGGAAAGGAGGAAGGAAAGGAAGGAAGGACAGAGGAAATAAGGAAGGAAGTAAGGTAGGAGGGAGGGAGGGAAGGAGGCAGAAAGGAAGGACGGGAGGAAAGGAAAGGAAAGAAGGAAAGGAGGAAGGAAGGAAGGTAGGAGGAAAGGAAAGGAAAGAAGGAAGGGAGGAAGGAAAGGAAGGAAGGAAGGATGGAGGAAATAAGGAAGGTAGGAGGGAGGGAGGAAGGAAAGACAGAGGAAATAAAGAAGGAAGGAAAGGGGGGAAGGAAGGAAGGAAGGAAGGACAGAGGAAATAAGGAAGGAAGGAAGGAAAGAAGGAAGGAAGGAACAGTCAAAACAGACAGGGTCAATTTGACCCGGGAGGACGACAGGAGGGTTAAATTAAAGGTTTGGCTTTCTGTGATTTTAACACTCAGGACTCAGGATGGTTCATAATGTTCAGTATGTCTTGTCACTAGAAGCTGACCTCAACTTGAACCATTAAGTAAAAACTTGGCTCGGTGCCAACTGTCAACTTCACTGCGCCTGACGTGTCTGTTTTTCCAAAAGACTCGAGGCACATTAGCATACCATCGGTGGTTACACCTTTAGACAAGAGCCCCATATATATCCTGTAACCACCGTAGACCGCATCATCTCAATGAAATACTGAATGTACAGTTAATGATATACTGTAATGATTATCTGGCATGTGAAAGTTCATGGTCTCTCATAACAGAGGAAGGAAGTAAGGAGAGAAGGAAGGAAGTGAGGAGAGAAGGAAGGAAAGGACAGGAGGAAGGACAGGAGGAAGGAGGGAAGGAAGGAAAATGGAGGAAGGAGGAAAAGAGGAAGGGAGGAAGGACAGGAGGAAGGAAGGAAAGGAGTAAGGAGGGAAGGAAGGAAGGAAAGGAGTAAGGAGGGAAGGAAGGAAGGGAGTAAGAAGGAAAAGAGGAAGGGAGGAAAGAAGGAAGGAAGACAGTAAGAAGGAAAGGGAAGGAAGGAAGGAAAGGAGGGAAGGAAGGAAGGAAGGAAGGGAGTAAGAAGGAAAAGAGGAAGGACGGGAGGAAAGAAGGAAAGGAGTAAGGAGGGAAGGAAGGAAGAGAGTTAGGAGGAAAAGAGGAAGGAGGGAAGGAAGGGAGTAAGGAAGGAGAGAAGGAAGGGAGGAAAGGAGTAAGGAGGGAAGGAAGGAAGGGAGTAAGAAGGAAAAGAGGAAGGGAGGAAGGAAGGAAAGGAGTAAGGAGGGAAGGAAGGAAGGGAGTAAGGAGGAAAAGAGGAAGGGAGGAAGGACAGGAGTAAGGAGGGAAGGAAGAAAGGGAGTAAGGAAGAAAAGAGGAAGGGAGGAAGGAAGGAAAGGAGTAAGGAGGGAAGGAAGGAAGTAAGGAGAGAAGGAAGGAAGTTATGAACTAAATCTAACAAAATAAGAGTGAATTATTGATGCATGTTCATATATTTCAAAGCTGATCTGATACAGGAACAAAATAATGTGGAAAAAGAATCCGGTAAAAAATTTTGGATTTTAAAAAACACTCCTTGCAAAGAAAACATGTTCAAGTTTTAACTGGAGTTCATGTGACTCGACAAGTTTTACATTTACCCAAACTTGAACTTGTCTGAAAGGGAAATTTCTCGCTTTATGATGCCAAAATCCACACAAAGACAAAACTACTTCTTTTTTTTTTCTCTCCCTCTCTTTTTGCATGTCTAAGGAGAGTAAGGAGTATAAGAAGAAGGGAGGAAGGACAGGAGTAAGGAGGGAAGGAAGGAAGGAAGGGAGAGAGTAAGGAGTATAAGAAGAAGGGAGGAAGGACAGGAGGAAGGAAGGAAAGGAGTAAGGTGGGAAGGAAGGAAGGGAGTGAGGAGGAAAAGGGGAAGGGAGGAAGGAGAGAAGGAAGGAAGGAAAGGAGTAAGGAGGAAAAGAGGAAGGGAGGAAGGAAGGAAAGGAAGGACATAAAAGTGCAATCAATACCTCGGCCTCTGCCAGAGAAGTAATGATGGGATAGCAAGACACAACAGCTCTCACACGCCATTGTTCATCTGTTGCTTTTTATTTTTTTTTAAAAACAGAACAGTTGCATAAGCTCCTCACTTCAGAAACACTCCGCCCCACCCCCCCACCCCTCCGCCCCCCCGTCCCGTCTCCTCCCCGGCTTGTCAGGGCGGCTGTATTTATGAAAACACCTCGGGCTGAATGGATGCAGTAGCTGCTGTTGACATTTTTGTAGCGATCAACCATCAAACTCAGAGCGGCTGCATTCATGACCAACCCTGTCATCTCTCAACACTGCTGCTCTTATCTCTGCTGGGGCTGCTCTCTCTCTCTCTCTTTCTCTCTCTCTCTCTTTCTCTCTCTCTCTCTCTCTCTCTCTATTTCTCGCTCTCTCTCTCTCTCTTTCTGTCTCTCTCCCTCTCTCTCTCTCTCCCTCTGTCTCTCTCTCTCTGTCTCTCTCTCTGTCTCTCTTTCCCTCTCTCTCTTTCTCGCTCTCTCTCTTTCTCTCTCTCTCTGTCCCTCTCTTTCTTTCTCTTTCTGCCTCCCCCCTCTCTCTCTCTTTCTCCCTCTCTCTCTCTTTCTCTCTCCCATTCTCTCTCTCTCTCTCTGTCACTCTCTCTGTCTCTCTCTGTCTCCCTCTCTTTCTCTCCCTCTCCCTCTTTCTTTCTCTCTCTCTCTCCCTCCCTCTCCCTCTTTCTGTCTCTCTCTCTCCCCCTCTCTCTCTCTTTCTCCCTCTTTCTCTCTCGCTCTCTCTCCCTCTCTCCCTCTCTCTCTCTCTCTCTCTCTTTCTCTGTTTCCCTCTCTCTCTCTTTCTCCCTCTTTCTCTCTCTCTCTCTCTCTCTCTCTCTCCCTCTCTCTCTCTCTCTCTCTCTCTCTCTCTCTCTCTCTTTCCCATCCTCCTGCTTTAATGCTTCTCCTCTTGTCTGAGATATAAACGTGAGGAGGCACATCACATGATCACATGACCTGCGGGCGTGTGAGAACCTTGTGCATCATGATTGTTGTTAAATTCATTTCCTTGAGCTTGTTTTATGAGAAGCATTCATCACACAAAGAGCTCATGAAATGTCTTTAAAATCATCTGAAACATTTAAATTGCATATAATATAAAGCAGAGGTGTCAAACTCATTTTCATTCAAGGGCCACATACAGACCAATTTGATCTCATGTGGGCCGGATCATTAAAAAGATGGAGGGAAGGAAGGAAGAAAGGAAGGAAATAAGAAGGGAAGGAAGGAAATAAGAAGGGAAGGAAGGAAAGACAGTGAAAAGGAAGGAGGGAAGAAAGGTAGGAAAGAGAGATAGTGAAGGACGGACAGACAGAATGAAGGGAGAAAGGAAGGAAGGACAGAAGGAAGAATGGAAGGAAGGACAGAAGGAAGAAAGGAAGGACAGAAGGAAGAATGGAAGGAAGGACAGATGGAAGGCAGGACAGAAGGAAGAAAGGAAGGAAGGACAGATGGAAGGAAGGACAGAAGGAAGAAAGGAAAAGAGCACTGGATGGCAAGTGGGCCGGATCGCACCACTCGGCGGGCCGTATCTGGCCCACGGGCCGTATGTTTGACACCCCTGATATAAGGGCTTTACAGATCTATGTCAAAATATGAACCACAAAGCTTTTCTGTGTGATTTATCTGTGTGAAGTTTTGTAATCGTTAATATCTTCCTGATAATATAATATGATGATGAACTCCATACATCACTGAATGCACTTTCATCCTCCTCCTGCCTCGCCGAACATACCTCATACAACATGCTGCTCTGTCTTTTAATCTACTACACTGCTTATTGGTTATTTATTATATATATATATATTATTCTTAGGGCTGTCAAACGATTAATTATTTTAATCGCGATTAATCACAGAATTTACATAGTTAATCGCAATTAATCGCGTTTTGAATTGCATGTTTAAAATCCTGTTATTTTACATTTCAGCGTGGAGGTGCTAACTCAAACTCCACGTACTCCGGTGGTAGTTAAACTCCGTTTGACACAGGTTGCATTTTACTTTTGACTTGTCAACTGAAGCGTCTGGAAGTGTTTTAAAGTTAAACAAGCCGTTCAAAAGTCCAGTAGCTCTCTTACTTTCCATCAGCGCGGTAGGTTTACTGCAGGAGGCCACTTCAAAGCATAGCGCTACAGCTAGAGGAGCCGTCTACGGGGGAGTAGAAGGGACAAAAAGGCTTGCAAAATTAAAATGCGATAAAAAAACGCGTTATGGATTGCATTAATCTAATCGCGATTAATGCGTTAGCGTTGACAGCCCTAATTATTATATAGCGTTGTTTTATTTATATATTCTTTTAGCTTGAGTCTGTGATTTTTTTTATTATAGCTTATCTTTTAGACTTACTCATTGTATTGTAAGCTGCTGGACCTGAGGACAAATTTCGTGTAAATGACAAACTTGAAACTTGATGCATGTTATTGTAATGTAGCTATTCCTTGCTAACTCTTCTTTTCACTTATGCTCCTTATCTCCTCCTCCTCTGCAGAGACTTGAAGCTGGACAACATACTGTTGGATGCGGAGGGTCACTGTAAGCTAGCGGACTTTGGTATGTGCAAGGAGGGAATCCTTAACGGCGTTACCACGACTACCTTCTGTGGTACACCTGACTACATCGCTCCTGAGGTGACCACATACACACACACACACACACACACACACACACACACACACACACACACACACACTAACAGTACCCAATGTTCATCAATACATAGTGCTGGGCGGTATGACCTCCAGTGACCCGAAGGAAGGAAGGAAAGGGTAGGGTGGAGGAAAGAAAGAGAGAAGGAGGGAGGAAGGAAAGGAAGAAAGGAAGAAAGATGGAGGAAAGAAAGACGGAAAGGAGGAAAGAGAGGAAGGAAAGGAAGAGAAAAGGAGGAAGGGAGGAAGCAAGGAAGGAAGGAAGAAAGATGGTGGAAAGAAAGATGGAAAGGAGGAAAGCGAAGAAGGAAAGGAAGAAAGATGGAAGGCAGGAAAGAGAGGAAGGAAAGAAAGAGAGGAGGAGGAAGGGAGGAAGGAAGGAAGGAAGGAGAGAGGAAGGAAAGGAAGGAAGAGAGAAGGAGGAAGGAAGGAAGGAAAGAAAGGGTAGGGTGAATCAAATGTCAACGTCCGCCTATTTGCAGACGATACCCTGCTGTATGTTTCACTGTACTCAAAATGTGATGGAAACACTGGATGTATCATTTCTGTAATCTGGTCATCTCACTGTGATCACGATCTCGTTTTATAAGAGAGACCTGAGTAGAGCAGAAGAGAGAAAAAGAAAGCAAACATAGTCAGGCATAACAAAAGCTCACACAGCAGCAGAAACAATCACACTTTAAAGTTTAAAATCAGACAGTGGGATGAGACATTTGTTAATTATACAATATATTTACATGAGGGTTAACTAGAATTTAAATCATTGGTGTCAAACTCATTTTCATTCAAGGGTCACATACAGACCAATTTGATCTCATGTGGGCCGGATCATTAAAAAGATGGAGGGAAAGAAGGAAAAAGGGAAGGAAGGAAAGAGAGACAAAAGGAAGAAGGGAAGAAAGGTAGGAAAGAGAGATAGTGAAGGACGGGCAGACAGAAGGAAGGGAGAAAGGAAGGAAGGACAGAAGGAAGAAAGGTAGGAAGGACAGATGGAAGGAAGGACAGAAGGAAGAAAGAGAGGAAGGACAGATGGTAGGAAGGACAGAAGGAAGAAAGGTAGGAAGGACAGAAGGAAGAAAGGAAGGAAGGACAGAAGGAAGGATGGAAGGATAGATGGAAGGAAGGAACGATCACAGAAACACAAAGACACTAAAAAGACTTTAAAGTTTAAAATCAGAAAGTGGGATGAGACATTTGTTAATTATACCATCTATAATATCTATTTATAATGTTTCCCAAGTTTGGCAGAGGAGTCAAACTCATTTTCATTCAAGGGCCACGTACAGACCAATTTGATCTCATGTGGGCCGGATCATTAAAAAGATGGAGGGAAAGAAGGGAGAAAGGAAGGAAGGAAATAAGAAGGGAAGGAAGGGAAGACAGGTAAAAGGAAGGAGGGAAGAAAGGTAGGAAAGAGAGATAGTGAAGGACGGGCAGACAGAAGGAAGGGAGAAAGGAAGGAAGGACAGAAGGAAGAAAGGTAGGAAGGACAGATGGAAGGAAGGACAGAAGGAAGAAAGAGAGGAAGGACAGATGGTAGGAAGGACAGAAGGAAGAAAGGTAGGAAGGACAGAAGGAAGAAAGGAAGGAAGGACAGAAGGAAGGATGGAAGGATAGATGGAAGGAAGGAACGATCACAGAAACACAAAGACACTAAAAAGACTTTAAAGTTTAAAATCAGAAAGTGGGATGAGACATTTGTTAATTATACCATCTATAATATCTATTTATAATGTTTCCCAAGTTTGGCAGAGGAGTCAAACTCATTTTCATTCAAGGGCCACGTACAGACCAATTTGATCTCATGTGGGCCGGATCATTAAAAAGATGGAGGGAAAGAAGGGAGAAAGGAAGGAAGGAAATAAGAAGGGAAGGAAGGGAAGACAGGTAAAAGGAAGGAGGGAAGAAAGGTAGGAAAGAGAGATAGTGAAGGACGGGCAGACAGAAGGAAGGGAGAAAGGAAGGAAGGACAGATGGAAGGAAGAAAGAAAGGAACGAACGAAGAAAGGAAAAAATTAAGGTAGGAAGGACAGAAGGACAGAAGGAAGAAAGGTAGGAAGGACAGAAGGAAGAAAGGACAGAAGGAAGAATGGAAGGAAGGACAGAAGGAAGAAAGGAAGGAAGGACAGAAGGAAGGAAGGAACGAAGAAAGGAAAAAAGGAAGGTAGGAAGGACAGAAGGACAGAAGGAAGAAAGGTAGGAAGGACAGATGGAAGGAAGGACAGAAGGAAGAAAGGAAGGAAGGACAGATGGAAGGAAGGACAGAAGGAAGAATGGAAGGAAGGACAGAAGGAAGAAAGGAAGGAAGGAACGAAGAAAGGAAAAAAGGAAGGTAGGAAGGACAGATGGAAGGAAGGAAAAGAGCACTGGATGGCAGATGTTTGGCAGCAGAGAAAGAGGCTGATTTTTACACAACTTTGAAGCCTAATTTCATATATTTGGCGATTTTTTTAATCATTCAAATTTGGCAGGGTGGTTAACAACACACTTTTCTGTGGTATGTCAAACTCAGAACACATATTTATTCTTACTTTACACAAACTTTAAGAGTGATAATATAGACCCTTGTGGTTTCCCCTTGTTTACCCCAAAGGAAGGGTTGTTGGGACAGTTATTAGACTATAAGTGAAGATCACCAGTGCACAAATAAGCATTAAAACCAGTTCTGTGAGAAATAATATTCACACCAACACACAGTGCAGTGTGTTGAGTAATTCAGTGGATAACAGTATCAAAGGTCTTTATAAAGATCAAGCAGCAGCTGGTCTCAGATTTCACTATATTTATTGGAAGTGCTCCATGAGCCTTTTCTTAGAACTGTGCTTATGAAACCAAAAGTACTAAAATTCATCCCTTAAAAATACTTTAGCTTGTTGTAATCAGTCTCATGAGCATAGATTTAACCCTCCTGTCGTCCTCCCGGGTCAAATTGACCCCATCTCTTTTGACTGTTCCTTCTTTCCTTCCTTCCTTCCTTCCTCTTTCTTTAATTTTTCCTTCGTTCTTCCCCTCCTTCCCTCTTTCTTTGCTCTCTCCTCCTTCCATACTTCCTTCCTCCCTCCCTCCTTACTCCTTTCCTTCCTTCCTCTCTCCTTTCCTTCCTTCCTTCCTCCATCCCTCTTTTCTTCCTTACTCCTTTCCTTCCTTCCTCCCTCCTTCTTTTCCTCCTTTCCCTCCTTCCTCCCTCCCTCCTTACTCCCTTCCTTCCTTCCTCCTTTCCTTCCCTCCTTCCTTCCTCCTTTCCTTCTCTCCTTCTTTCCTTCCTCTCTCTTTCCCTCCTTTCCTTACTCCTTTCCTTCCTTCCTCCCCCCTTCTTTTCCTCCTTTCCTTCCTTCCTCCCTCCCTCCTTACTCCCTTCCTTCCTTCCTCCTTTCCTCCCTCCCTCCATTCCTTACTCCTTTCCTTCCCTCCTTCCTTCCTTCCTCTCTCTTTTCCTCCTTTCCTTCCTTCCTTCCTTCCTGCCTTCCATCCTCTTTTCCTCCTTTCCTTCCTTCCTTCCTTCCTTCCTTCCTTCCTTCCTCCTTACTCCCTTCCTTCCTTTCCTTACCCCTTTCCTTCCCTCCTTCCTTACTCCCTCCTTACTCCTTTCCTTCCTTCCTCCTTTCCTCCCTTCCTTCCTTCCTTCCTTCCTCCCTCTTTTCCTTTACCCTTTCCTTCTGTACTCTTGTGTAATCATTCTTTGAATTCTCCAGCCTTGTTTCATCATGAGTGTTTTTTTTTTTTAGATCCTCCAAGAGCTGGATTACGGCCCGTCGGTGGACTGGTGGGCTCTGGGAGTGCTGATGTACGAGATGATGGCAGGCCAGCCGCCCTTTGAAGCCGACAATGAAGACGACCTGTTTGAGTCCATCCTCCATGACGACGTTCTCTATCCTGTGTGGCTCAGCAAGGAGGCCGTGTCCATCCTCAAAGCGGTCAGTTACCGTTATTTATCAGGGTTGATCTTTGGTATTAGAAGTGTAGTAATACTGTATAGATGCTTTTTCCAATAGTCTAATAGAGCTGCCATGATTAGCCAACTATTTAAATACCCAATTAATCATTTTGAGTCCGTTTTTAAAGACTGTGTAAAGTGAATTCATTTTCTTCTAAACACATTAAATAGGTCATAAATGTATTTCTAAAAAAGGTGTAAAAAGCATTTCAACCATTTATAGGTATAAACCCGCCCCTGCTGCTGTAGAGGTATAAACACATTCAGCACACACTACTACTACTACAGTCTACAGTTAGCCAGTTAGCTGAGTTAGCCACAGAGCTAGTCACCGAGCTAGCTGCTGAGTTAGTCATCGAGCTAGCAGCTGAGTTAGCCGCTGAGCTAGCAGCTGAGTTAGCCGCAGAAAGCTCTTAGACGTAGCGTCCATGTTTCTGGTAGAGGTGGTGACTTTGATTGACAGGTGACACTTGGTAGGGGGCGGGGCTTCATCGGACTCAGAGGCCACGCCCACAGCGTTTGGGAGCAGAGAAAGAGGCTGATTTTTACACAACTTTGAAGCCTAATTTCATATATTTGGCGATTTTTTTTAATCATTCAAATTTGGCAGGGTGGTTAACAACACACTTTTCTGTGGTATGTTAAACTCAGAACACATATTTATTCTTACTTTACACGGACATTAAGAAAGAAAAAGTCTATATTATTTCATCAATCAATAATTAATAATATAAATAATCATTAGTTAAAGCTCTACAGTTAAACTTTGGTACAGTTTATATCCAAATGTCAAAACTCCAGTAACACTTATACTATAAAAAACAATTTTAGTCACTTTTTAGTTTATTCTTTTTTGACCTTTTCTGATTTTTTTTGTCTTTCTTTTCTAGTGCATGTTGTTGTGCCAAATCTCAAATCTCTACTCTACAGTTTGCATGCAGTCAGAACAAACCGCCCCCCCCCTCACCCCCCCTCAGACGAAAATCAAATATGTGTGACGATAACATCAGTGGTGACATTTCTGCACAGTTAGCAAGAAGCAATAGACTCACTACCTCTCTGTCTCTCTGTCTCTACCTTTTATAAAAGAAACTATATTATCCTTTTTGTCGTCCTCCCGGGTCAAATTGACCCTGTCCTTCTTTCCTCCCTCCTTTCCTTCCTTCTTTCCTTCTTCCTTCCCTCCTTCTCTCTTTCTTTCTTCCCTCCTTTCCTTCCTCCCTCCTTTCCTTCCTCCCTCCCTCCTTCCTCCTTCATTTCCTTCCTTCTTCTTTCCTTCTTCCTTCCCTCCTTCTCTCTTTCCTTCCTCCCTTCCTTCTTTCCTTCTTCCTTCCTTCCTTCTCTTTCCTTCTTCCTTCCCTCCTTCTCTCTTTCCTTCCTCCCTCCTTCCTTTCCTTCCTTCTTTCCTCCCTCCCTTCCTTCCTTCTTTCCTTCTTCCTTCCCTCCTTCTATCTTTCCTTCCTCCCTCCTTCTTCCTTCCCTCCTTCTCTCTTTCCTTCTTTCCTTCTTCCTTCCCTCCTTCTCTCTTTCCTTCTTTCCTCCCTCCTTTCCTTCCTTCTTTCCTCCCTCCTTTACTTCCTCCCTCCTTTACTTCCCTCCTTCTCTCTTTCCTTCCTCCCTCCTTCTTTCCTTCTTCCTTCCCTCCTTCTCTCTTTCCTTCCTCCCTCCCTCCCTTCCTCCTTCTCTCTTTCTTTCTTCCCTCCTTTCCTTCCTCCCTCCTTCTTTCCTTCTTCCTTCCCTCCTTCTCTCTTTCCTTCCTCCCTCCTTCTTTCCTTCTTCCTTCCCTCCTTCTCTCTTTCTTTCCTCCCTCCTTTCCTTCCTCCCACCTTCTTTCCTTCTTCCTTCCCTCCTTCTCTCTTTCCTTCCTCCCTCCTTCCTTTCCTTCCTTCTTTCCTTCCTTCCTTCCCTCCTTCTTTCTTTCTTTCCTCCCTCCTTTCCTTCCCTCCTTCTCTCTTTCTTTCCTCCCTCCTTTCCTTCCTCCCTCCTTCTTTCCTTCTTCCTTCCCTCCTTCTCTCTTTCCTTCCTCCCTCCTTCCTTTCCTTCCTTCTTTCCTTCCTTCCTTCCCTCCTTCTTTCTTTCTTTCCTCCCTCCTTTCCTTCCTCCCTCCTTTACTTCCCTCCTTTCCTTCCTCTTTCCTCCCTCCTTTCCTTCCTTCCTTCTTCCTCCCTCCCTTCCTTCCTTAACTCAAGGACAACAGGAGGGTTAACAAAGTGTTGGGACATCTTTGCATCTTTTTTTATTTTCTATTTTTAAAAAAAACACCAAAGCTTCCTTATCGCACATCAATGAACTCACTTTTTCCAATTAGTCTGAACTCATTTACTTTAATGTAGCATAAAGGCAATCAGCTGTGACTATCATAAGCATAGCGGCATCCATCAGATAACATGGTACTGTTCAGTCTAGTCTCTTTTATTTTGCTGTGTGGTATCATACAGCTGCTAGATTACGCTGAGTCAGCCGAGGTCACGGAGTTCACTCATCTGATGCCTTCACTGACTCGTTTCTGTGTTAAACTAACGGCTGAGTTATTGTTGTAAAGTGTACCAGCTGCTTTCTTACAAGTCATTAGTCATCATCACACTACTTCACCACTTCTTATGGAGCTTTTCTACTTTACAGTTCTAGCATGACTCGGCTCGACTCGACTCAATTTGGGTTTTTTTATAGACTGTATAAAAGAAATGGACATAACATCCGTGACGTCACCCATTGGTTTGTGGACTGCTGCTCGGAAGCCAATAGTTTCCAATCTAGGCAGCGCCATCTTGAAAATTTCAGGTGCATGCTGGGAAAAATAAAAACACGGATTCTACTTATATGGGCATGAGGCGGGGCCATGGGCGGAGCGGGGGAGGTTGCTATGGTTGCGAGGGCTGGATCTCGAGGACATTGGTCAATCAACCTGTCAATCAGGACGTAGCCACGCCCTAATGCATACCCTGCTTTATCGTCACATATAAAATCAGGGAGGCCAAAATGTCCCAAATGAACATCATACTGCATTGAAGAAGGCTTTAAACTAGCGATTGAGACCATAAACACATTTTGAAAACGTTTACTGAGGTTAGAAATCAAGTGAGAAGTTGGTGAATTCTCCATTGACTTGTATAGAGACGGAAGATAAAATGATAAAGGATAACAAGAGCACAAATAACCATGACTCAAATGTAAAATAAATGAATAAATAAACAGGCAAATGAATAATAGTAAATACATATATTGCACATTACATTGTATTGTATTGCTCAGATTATTATTATGTCTGCACTTATAGACTATACAATTTTATATTCAAACAGTTTCATTACAGTTTGAATACTATTATTTTATTGCCTGCATTCAAATTAAAGTTCCTAATTAACCTTTGTGTCGTCATCACGGGTCAAATTGACCCCGCCTGGTTCGATTGTTCCTTCTTTCCTTCCTTCCTTCCTTCTTTCTTCCTTCCTTCCCTTCCTCCTTCCTTCCTTCCTCCTTTCTTTCTTCCCTCCCTCCTTTCCTTCCTCCCTCTTTTCCTCCCTTCCTTTCTTCCTCCCTCCTTTCCTCCCTTCCTTTCTTCCTCCTTTCTTTCCTCCCTCCCTCCTGTCCTTCCTCCCTCCCTTGCTCCCTCCCTCCTTCCCTTCCTTCCTTCCTTCCTTCCTTCCTTCCTTCCTTGACTCCTTGACTCGAGGACAACAGGAGGGTTAAGAAAAATAATATATTAATGACTCCTTAAAGCGCTAAATAAGGATTCAGGATTCACTGTCAACTGTTGATGTCTTAGTTTCTGTGTGTCTGAGTCTCTTGTTTTCTTTTAGTCCGTTCTTTCTTTTTTTTGGCTCCATCTGTTCTTTCTGTCACTGTAGTTTTGTGTTTGTTACTGTCACATGTGAGTGAATGCAGCTTTTTTTTTTTTTTTTTTTTCCTGGTGTCATACGTTGATCCATGTTTCCTGTCCTGCCACTGCAAGAACATTGGATAATTCCCCACTGTGTTTGACTCCATGTGTGTGTGTGTGTGTGTGTGTGTGCATGTGTGTGTGTGTGTGTGTGTGTGTGTGTGTGTGTAATGCCACTTGTCCGTCCATTTATTTGTCCATCCAGTTTTTCCATCACAAGCCTTGCGTTTACCTTGGCTGTTGGTGGAGTTTGACTGCAAGGCCTTGTGGGAAAGTGTGTGTGTTTATGTTGGACAATGTCTTGGACTCTGACCAGTCACTTGACCGGGACTCTGAGCTCCGATTGGACGCGTTGTCCCCCGCTGAAGGACTTGAGGTCACATGGCTGAGCAGCGTGTTTCACCCACTCGCTCACAGTTTTTTAAACATTTAAGAAGAACCTCTGTTTCCATTTGGAGAGAGACAGTTTTCTGCCAGTTTATAAAATGTTAAAGAGTGCTAAAAAAAAAAAAAAAGTCAAGTCATGTTTGGTTTGTAGAGCTCGATGTCACAGATGTTGCCTCAAATTCAACTTTTACCAACTTCAACTTTTCTGTATATTATCTAGACTTGAAATATTGATTCAGATAAAGGAAAAAATGCCCCCCAAAAAAACCTTTTAACCCTCCTGTTGTCCTCCAGTCAAGGAAGGAAAGAGGAAGGAAGGAAAGGAGGGAGGAAGGAAGGAATAAGGAAGGAAAGAAGGAAAGGAGAAAGGAAAGGAGGGAGGAAGGAAGGAAGGAGGAGGGAGGGAGGAAAGAAGGAAGGAAGGAAGGAGGGAGGAAGGAAAGAAGGAAGGTAATGGAGAGGAAAGAAAGAGAGAAGGAAGGAGGGAAGGAAAGAAGGACAGAGGAAAGAAGGAAGGTAATGGAGAGGAAAGAAAGAGAGAATGAAGGAGGGAAGGAAAGAAGGACAGAGGAAAGAAGGAAGGTAATGGAGAGGAAAGAGGGAAGGTAGTGAAGGAACTGGGGAAGGAAGTAAGGAAGGAAGGAACAGTCAAAACAGACGGGGTCAATTTGACCCAGGAGGACGACAGGAAGGATAATGGAGAAAAAGTGGAATCTTTCTTTCAGGATGGAAATACATGCTTTTAAAACTATTTTTAAAGATATTTTTGAATTGCTTTATTTATCACTGAACCAAACACAAACAACAAAACACATTATTCTTCTTAACTAACGTCATCCTGATATTTACCTGTGGACTGTTATCATGTCAGTGAGGTTGCCGGGCAACCAGAGCTTTAGCCGGAGATGCTGCTAATAAGAAATAGTATCAATAAATAGTTTGAAGGTAAGCTCCTTGTTCCTCTGGCTCTAGTTTCATCATGAACACACAGACTTGAGTGGTGTCCTTCTTCTCACACACACACACACATGCGCACACACACACACACACAAACACACAATCTGCTCCTTTTCTGGAAAGTTTGAGGAAAGTCACATTTCCTGATGAGTCAGCAGGATTTAAAAAGCAGCGATATAAAAGCTTGTCGGCTCAGAGAGAAAACAACGGATCTGACTGTTTTCATTCACGTCCTTCTTGTGTGTTTGTCCTTTATTCCCCTCAACCTTGATTTCTTTTTTTTTTCTTCTTTCCAGTTTATTTTTCTTGAACTCCACAGAAGTGACTTCCTAGGCAGCCTGTGGACGCTCGTCATTTGAACTATTTTTGGTTCTTTTAGTGATTGTGTGAATTTTTCTTTCCCTTGGTGTGAGCCGTCCGCTGCCATAAACAGGTCAAACAAACAAACCCAGAGACTTCACGTCCTCCACGGATGACACTTAAAAAACCAGCAGTGGAAGAAATAAAGTAATAGCAGAATTTACTCCAATGAAAGTAAAAGTCCTGTATTTAAAATGCTACTTAAGTAAAAATACATAAATATTAGCAGCAGACTGAACTTCGAGTATTAAAGTGAAAATCTGACTTTGACAATATTAAAAATGTTTAATAAAGTACATTTTAATGCTGATGACGGAGCTTAAGCAGCATTGTGTTGTTATAATTTGATCTTCAGGACTTAATAAGATTCACAAATTAAATCTGAGTGACTTTAAAGTGATCATTTTTGTCATTTTTTGCAAGTTTTCAATACATAAGTTTTACTTCTTTGGGTTTTTATTCATTTAAAGTGAAATTTAAAGGAACCTACAACTCACAGACATCTGAAACATGACAAGACACTGCTACACCTCTGATTTAATAATGCAGAAGCTTTATTTTATTGAATGTAAAACTTTAATGAATGCAGTGAAGTGGAAGTATAAAGTGACATAGTTGAGCCCAGAGTTCAAACTAAACATGATGAAGCAGCTTTTACACAATTGGAACAAACTACCAGTAGAACTGAAATCATTTTTAAATCCAGGTTAAAAACATTTCTCTTCTCCTGAGCTTATGATTGAGCTCTTTTAAAGCACTTTACATTTTAATCTTTCATTTGCACTCTGTCCTTTTAATGATTTTAAAGCTAATTTATTATTTTATGCTGCAATCTTATATTTAATGCTCTATTCTAGCATTTTATTTCTCTCTTTCTATGTTTCTGTACTTTGTTTTTATTATGGGGGGGTTAATTTTATGTTTTAATGTTTCTCAAATTGCATGTTTTTGTGTTTTATGTAAAGCACATTGAGTTGCCATTGTGTAAGAAATGCGCTATATAAATAAAACTGCCTTGCCTAAAGTAGCAGAACATTTAAAAACTCAAAGTGCTTCAAAATGTTAACTTGAGCTCAGTATTTGGGTAAATGTACTTCTCAACCATCCACCTCTGATAAATATATATATAAATATATTTTTAGCTGAACATGGTCCAACAAAACTGATATTTAAGTCTAACAATCTGTCTTCCTTTTCAATTATGAAGAGCTAAAAATACATTTAGCTCATTTTTGTTATTATGACGTCTTGTATTCAATGAAAGAAAACAACTAATCTCCTTTTATTCCTGTCTGTGTTCATCTCTCTCTCTCTCTCTCTCTCTCTCTCTCTCTCTCTCTCTCTCTCTCTCTACCTTTTCTGTCCGTTCTCAGTTCATGACGAAGAGTCCCAACAAGCGTCTGGGCTGCGTGCTGGCTCAGGGTTTGGAGGAAGCCATCAAGCATCATTCGTTCTTCAGAGAGATCGACTGGACGCTGCTGGAGCAGAGAAGAGTCAGACCACCGTTCAAACCACGCATCGTGAGTCCACACACACACACACACACACACACACACACTGAATGTAAAATGTAATAAAATGTGATAATGTCTGAAGTCTCCCCTAGCAGAAACTGATAAGAAAATATTCTTGTGATGTTTCAGAAAGATTGTTAAACAAGTAAGATGCTTCTAAGAGACGATGTTTAAACTCTTAAAGTCAGTGTAAAGTAAGAATAAATATGTGTTCTGAGTTTGACATACCACAGAAAAGTGTGTTGTTAACCACCCTGCCAAATTTGAATGATTAAAAAAAAACACCAAATATATGAAATTAGGCTTCAAAGTTGTGTAAAAATCAGCCTCTTTCTCTGCTCCCAAACGCTGAAGCCCCGCCCCCTACCAAGTGTCACCTGTCAATCAAAGTCACCACCTCTACCAGAAACCATAGACTGTATATAAGAAATGGACGTAACATCTGTGACGTCACCCATTGGTTTGTGGACTGCTGCTCGGAAGCCAATAGTATCGAATCTAGGCAGCGCCATCTTGAAAATTTCAGGTGCATGCCGGGAAAAAATGAACACGGATTCTACTTATATGGGCATGAGGCGGAGTCATGAACGGAAGTATGGGCGGGACTAACGGCGGAGCGGGGACGCTGCGATTGGTTGCGAGGGCTGGATCTCAAGGACATTGGTCAATCAACCTGTCAATCACAACGTAGCCACGTAGCTTGCTTTATCGTCAAATATAAAATCAGGGAGGCCAAAATGTCCCAAATGAACATCATACTGCATTGAAGAAGGCTTTAAACTAGCGATTGAGACCATAAACACATTTTGAAAACGTTTACTGAGGTTAGAAATCAAGTGAGAAGTTGGTGAATTCTCCATTGACTTGTATAAAGCCGGACGTCTTTTTGAACACAAAACGGTCGCCCCCTGGTGGCTTTTTGATAGAATGCAGCTCTAAGTTACTTCCGCATTGGCTTCTTTTCAGAGGACAGGAACTCCCCGCCTGCCAGAAACATGGATGCTACGTCTGAGAGCTTTCTGCTGCGAATTCGGCTGGTAGCTCGTTGGCTAACTCGGTGGCTAGCTCGGCTGCTAGCTCGTCGGCTAACTCGGTGGCTAGCTCGTCAGCTAACTGGCTAACTGTAGACTGTAGTAGTAGTAGTGTGTGCTGAATGTATTTATACCTCTACAGCAGCAGGGGCGGGTTTATGCTAATCACTAAATCCTGAACACAGAAATCTTGAAACACAGTTTGTGAAGCCTAGCTCCACAATTCAAATCTAAATGGTTGAAATGCTTTTTACACCTTTTTTAGAAATACATTCATGACCTATTTAATGTGTTTAGAAGAAAATGTCTGAATTCACTTTACACTGTCTTTATATCGTCTCTCTCTCTTTCGTTCTCTTTCTCTTCCAGAAAACCAAAAGGGATGTGAATAACTTTGACCAGGACTTTACACGTGAAGAACCCGTCCTGACTCCGGTGGACGACAGCATCATCAAGCAGATCAACCAAGATGAGTTCAAAGGATTTTCCTACTTCGGAGATGAGACTGTGGCCTAAACATACACACACACTCACACTTACACACACACACACACATATATACATGTACAATTAACACACCATAAACCACCACTACACCACACACACACAGTATTTAAAGAAACAGTGATCTCTGGAACGAGACCTCCTGAACTTTTTTTTCCTGATTACGACCGCTCCAGGAATTATACTAGACCACCTGTATCTCTCTCTCTCTCTCTCTCTCTCTCTCTCTCTCTCTCTCTCTCACTCTCTCTTTATGGTTTCTGTGCTCTTGTCGTTGTCTTGCCATTTGTGCATACCCCATCAAACTGTATGCTGCAGCAGCATGCAAGTACTCACGGTCAAATACTGTAAGAAAAATGACCAGACGCTCCCTCATTTTGGTCCGGATTAGTTTCTGATGCGAGCAGCGCGGCTAACAAGTAGTTACGTTAGCTTGCGCGGGTGTGTGTGTGAGAGCCAAACGATAATGTGTGTGTAAGAGTGCATGCATGCTTAGTTGCATACCTCCTAGAAAAGAATAAGACTGCCATTTCTGTACATGATGTGCTGTATCCTGTGTCTATTATCTGTGTTTAAAGAATGTTTTTTCTTCCCTAAAAATGTATGTGAATGGAAAAAAAAAATCATTGAACTAATGATTGTATTTAAAGAAAAAAAAAGGTCTTGAATAGTACTTAAAAGTGATGTCAAAATGAGATGCAAGAAATCCAAACAAAAAAAAATAACAAAAATTCTGATGAAATCATGAAATTTGAGGTTTTGTCCAGACTGGTTGAATTTGGTTGAGCTTTTTTCTTTTTTTTTTCTTGCCTTGTTGTGAAGAGAAAAGGTTGCACAGTTTTTCCTTCTCTCTCTCTCTCGCCACGTTTTTTTTCTTGTTAGCACTACAGTGTTTCCCGTTCTTCATTAAAAACGAGGGCTGCCCCCCACCAAAGATTTCCCCTTCATCAACTAGAAGTCCGTTATTAAAGCCATGAGTCGACCACGTATATAACACAGAAGAAACTGAAATTTTAGAAAGCTAACAATGCTAACGTGAAAGGAGCTAACGTTAATGATTCTGAATGTGTGGAAACAACCAGAAAACAGTGATTGAGTTACGATTAGCCCCATTAAATGCTTTAAATTGAGGTGTTTTTTTGGCAGGACAGTGCTGAAGCTGACCGATACAGCAAACAGGGTGACTGACTGAGTGATTAAGTTAAGCCTAACTTCCTGTTTTAACCCTCCTATTGTCTACAGGTCAATTTTGATGAGGAGGACAACTGACTTTAACTCAAAAATGAGGTGTAGATTAATTTAAAGAAACTAATAATAATGAGCCTTTAAAAGTTAAATTTTACAATGCTAACAATGCTAACGTGAAAAGAGCTAACGTTAATTATTCTGAATGTGTGGAAACAGCCAGAAAACAGTGATTGAGTTACCTTTTTCAGTCCAGTTAGACCCATTAAATCCTCATATCTGTAAATTTAGGTGGGTTTTTTTGGCAGCAACAGCCAACAGATTCCTAACTTCCTGTTTTAACCCTCCTATTGTCTATAGGTCAATTTTGACTGAGGAGGACAACTGGCTAGTCTATTGACTATCATTCCCAAAAATAAGTGTAAAACCAGTGGTGATAAATTGGGATGAAGTATGGTAAAAAGGTATAACACAGAATTGGGTGATATATGATATTAACACAGAAGAAACTAATAATGATGAGCCTTTAAAAGTGAAATTTTACAATGCTAACAATGCTAACGTGAAAAGAGCTAACGTTAATTATTCTGAATGTGTGGAAACAACCAGCAAACAGTGATTGAGTTACCTTTTTCAGTCTGGTTAGCCCCATTCAATTTAGGTGTTTTTTTGGCATCAACAGCAAACAGGGTAACTGACTGAGTGATGAAGTTAAGCCTAACTTCCTGTTTCTATTGTTTTAACCCTCCTATTGTCTATGGATCAATTTTGACTGAGGATGACAACTGGAGTTAAAGCGATGGATCGGCGTAATATCGACCTAGCGTCATATGCACCATGAGATCTATCTAATCAGCTCCTCAGCCCTTTATTTCATTTGGTCTTAAAATAGTGGAGTTAGAGCCATCAGCCGAATGTCTTAGTACAGGTGCTAACGGGACCACCTGTGTATCTGGTAAATGACCCCACTAATAATGCCTGGATTGGTATCAAACTTCTACAGTAGTACAAATAGGCTCTTTACTCATAAATCCATGCATTGGAAAGTTTGTAAGTACACCAGGATTTTATTAAAATAACACTTACCTGATGGCTTTTACTCTGCTGCTACTGCTAAAGCTGGAAACATCGTAAACACATTGAACGTTAAGTGTAAAACCTGTGGTGATGAATTGGGTTGAAGTTCTGTAAAAAGGTTTAACACAGAATTGGGTGATAATTTAAACCTTTACGCTTTATAAAACAGTCAAACTACACTAGATTAATTTATGTAAAGTTATAAAGTCAATGGGAAGACAACAGGAAGTTAAATTAAAAACCTCTCTAGTGTTTCTTACACAGTCCAGACAGATATGAGCTTTGGACCTAATTATGGCAATTATGAAGCTCAACTAACCAATACAACTCTTCTCATCAAATAAAGGTTAATTATTATATTATTATATTATTATTATATTAGCGGGCAGCCCTATTTATTAATTAAAAACCAAATGGTACCTACAAACCTTACAGTAGAGCTCACCATTGTTTCATGATTACAGGAAGTGTTAACAAACGGGGTGTTTTTTCTTTCATCGGACTTGACACTTGACATTGACACCAAATAACGAGCTGAAATTTAAAATGTCAAGATAGGAGGGAGCCTTTTATTTTTTTTTATTTTTTTAGGATTCATTTTTTAGGATTGTAATGTAGTTCAAGTGCTTGTTACTGAAACTCTCTCAGCTCATCTTCTGGAGCAAAGTCGACTCCTTAAATCTTTCATCCATGATCCCCTTCGATCCTTGAAATGAAATGCTTTGTGTGTGTGTGTGTGTGTGTGTGTGTGTGTGTATGTGTGTGTGTGTGTGTGTGTTGGACCTGCAGTTTATAACATGACAAACCAACCCCCCCCCCCCCCCCCCCCAATGATGACTCCAGCCGTGGATCATACACAGAGATGAATGTGTGTTTTAAACTGAATGTATTTACTCTGCTATGTGTGTGTGTGTGTGTGTGTGTGTGTGTGTGTGTGTGTGTGTGTGTGTGTGTGTACGTGGAGAGCCCATCATGTTTTATTTCTTATTTAAAGCAACTTTTTTTTTTTTTTTACATTTTTGTCGTTTTTTTGTTGTTTTTTTTTTTACTGGATCTCAGAAACTCTTGTATTTCACTTCCTCTTCTTCCTCTTCCTCCTCTTCCTCTTCTTCTTCCTCTTCCTCTTCTTCCTTCTCTTCCTCTTCTTCCTCCTCTTCTTCTTCCTCTTCCTCCTCTTCCTCTTCTTCCTTCTCTTCTTCCTCCTCTTCCTCTTCTTCCTCTTCTTCCTCCTCTTCCTCCTCTTCCTCCTCTTCTCTGTACAAACCTTGAGGTAAAATAAGCTTTAAATAAACACGATAAAAAAAAGGCTGAACTGAAGAAAAAAAAATCCAATCCATCTTTTAAGAAAAACAACCATGTGCAATACTTCATTCACTTCCTGTCACTTCTCTCCATTGACCTTCTCCGCAGTCACATGTTCAGGTACACAGTCGACTTATAATACATTTCATTTTTAAAAACACAGATTACATCTAAAATCTCCCTGCTTTCTTTCCTTCCACCATCCCCCTTTCTTCCTTCCTTCTTTCCCTCCCTTCCTTTCTTCTTCCTTCCTTCCTTCCTTCTCTCCTTCCTCCCTCCTTCTTCCTTCCTCCCTTCTGTCCTTCCTCCTTTCCTTCCTTCTTCCTCCCTTCTTTCCTTCCTTCCTTCCTTCTTCCTCCTTTCCTCCCCCTACCTTCCTTCCTTCCTTCCTTCTTCCTTCCTCCCTTCCTTACTTCCTCCCTCCGCTTTTTATTCCTTCCCTCCTTCCTTCTCTCTTTCCTCCCCCCTACCTTCCTTCTTCATCCCTTCCTTCCTCCTTCCTCCCTTCCATCCTTCCTTCTTCCTCCCTTCCATCCTTCCTTCTTCCTCCTTTCCTTCCTTCTTCCTTCCTCCCTCCCACCTTTCCTTCTTCCTCCCTCCTTTCCTTCCTTCTTCCTCCCTTCCATCCTTCCTTCTTCCCCCTTTCCTTCCTTCTTCCTTCTTCCCTCCCTCCCTTCCCCCCTTCTTCCTCCCTTCCTTCCTTGACTCGAGGACAACATTTATATATATATAATTTTGTTTTTTAAAAGAAGAAAAAGAAGTCAAACTATTCTCTCTCCAGGAAGTCCTCCATGCTAAATGCCAAATGCTATCTCCAAAATGTTCCTCCCCGTCATCTTTTTTTAGTTGAATGTTTTACTAACCTTGAGGTAGAATAAGCTTTAAATAAACACAAAAAAATCCAATCCATCTTTTAAGAAAAACAACCATGTGCAATACTTCATTCACTTCCTGTCACTTCTCTCCATTGACCTTCTCCGCAGTCACATGTTCAGGTACACGCTCCACACATTACGTCTGAAATCTCCCTTTCTTCCTTCATTCCTCCTTTCCTTCCTTCTTCTTTCCTTCCCTCCTACCTTCTCTCTTTCTTTCCTCCCCCCTTCCTTCCTCCCTTCTTCCTTCCTTCACTCCTTCATTCCTTCCTCCTTTCCTCCCTTCTTCCTTCCTCCCTTCTTCCTTCCTCCCTTCTTCCTTCCTCCCTTCCTTCTTCCTCCTTTCCTTCCTTCCTCCTTTTCTTCCTTCTTCCATCCTCCCTTCCTTCCTCCCTCCCTTCCTTCCTTCCTTCCTTCTTCCTCCCTTCCTTCCTTCCTCCCTCCCTCCTTTCCTTCTTCCTTCCTCTCTTCCTTCCTTCCTTCCTCCCTCCTTTCCTTCCTTCCTTCATTTCCTTCCTTTCCTTCCTTCCTTCCTCCCTTCCTTTCTTCTTCCTCCTTTCCCTCTTCCTCCCTCCCTTCCTTAATCCTTTTTTAGTTAATGTTTTATTAACCTTGAGGTAAAAAAAAAGGCTGAACTGAATAAAAAAAAATCCAATCCATCTTTTAATCATTTAAGAAAAACAACCATGTGCAATACTTCATTCACTTCCTGTAACTTCTCTCCATTGACCTTCTCCGCAGTCACATGTTCAGGTACACAGTCGACTTATAATACATTTACTTTTTAAACACACACATTACGTCACATGACTCCTTCGTCTCCTTCCAAATCCATCCAGTTGACATTTCAGTCAGTCACATTTTCCTCTTAACTTCCTCACGAGTAATTCTTCTTCATTAGTCCAATTTTTTTGTTTTTGGCGATTATTATTATTATTATTATTTTAACGTTGAGACGCGAATCTGAAGTTCACTCCGTGCGTCATGTGAAGAGCGTGACTAAATCATGAGGAGACAGGAAGTGTGTGTTTACAGTCTGGTTTTTTTTTTGGTGAATTTGTGAGGTCCAGGTTTTATGTGAGGAAATAGTTCAGGTGGTTAAAAGAAGAAATATAAAAAAAAAATAGATTGTGGTTTGGCTTTTTTTCTACTCCTCCCTACTTACTCCTTCCTTCCTTCCTTCCTTCCTCTTTCCGTATGTCCTTCCTCTTTCCCTCTTTACTCATTTCCTTCCTTCTAACCTTACTTCCTTCCTTCCTCTTTCCCTCCTTACTCATTTCCTTCCTTCTCTCCTTACTTCCTTCCTCTTTCCCTCCTTACTCATTTCCTCCTTTCTCTCCTTCCTTCCTCTTTTCCTCCCTCCCTCATTACTCATTTCCTTCCTTCTCTCCTTACTTCCTTCCTCTTCCCCTCCTTACTCATTTCCTTCCTTCTCTCCTTCCTTCCTCTTTTCCTCCTTCCCTCCTTACTCATTTCCTTCCTTCCTGTCCTTCCTGCCTTCCTTCCTTCCTTCCTCCTGTCCTTCCTTCCTTCCTTCCTTACTCCTTTCCTTCCTTCTACTCCTCCCTACTTCCTCCTTCCTTCCTTCTCTCCTTCCCTCCTTGCTCTTTCCCTCCCTTCCTCCTTACTCATTTCCTTCCTTCTCTCCTTACATCCTTCCTCTTTTCCTTCTTAGTCCTTTCCTTCCTTCCTTCCTTCCTTCCTTCCTCCTTTCCTTTAATTGCTTCACTTAAGAGCTGCAACAATTAGAGAATTACTTTAATAAGGAATAATTGGTCATTTTTTAAAGCCAAATATTAGCTTCAGCTTCTTAAATATGAGGACTTTATATTAAACTGAATATCTGCTGGTGTAAAGACGTCACTTTAAACTCATTTTTCACCTATTTCTGACATTTATAGACAATATCGGCATGTATTAAATAGTATTAAATAGTATTATTACAAATTCAAACAGATTATTAAGTATAGATTAATACGATATCTGACTGCCTTCCTGCTGCTTCTCTTTGAGCCTCTGTTGAATCTGCACCCACTTACTCCTTCCTTCCTTCCTTCCTTCCTTCCTTCTCTCCTTACTTCCTTCCTCTTTCCCTCCTTACTCATTTCCTTCCTTCTCTCCTTCCTTCCTTCCTTCTCTCCTTACTTCCTTCCTTTTTCCCTCCTTACTCATTCCCTTCCTTCTCTCCTTCCTTCCTTCCTTCCTTCCTTCCTCTTTTCCTCCCTCCCTTCTTACTCTTGAGCCTTCCTGCTGCTTCTCTTTGAGCTTCTGTTGAATTTGCATCTACTTACTCCTTCCTTCCTTCCTTCCTTCTCTCCTTACTTCCTTCCTCTTTCCCTCCTTACTCATTTCCTTCCTTCTCTCCTTCCTTCCTTCCTTCCTTCCTCTTTTCCTCCCTCCCTTCTTACTCTTGAGCCTTCCTGCTGCTTCTCTTTGAGCTTCTGTTGAATCTGCACCTACTTACTCCTTCCTTCCTTCCTTCCTTCTCTCCTTACTTCCTTCCTCTTTCCCTCCTTACTCATTTCCTTCCTTCTCTCCTTCCTTCCTTCCTTCCTTCCTTCCTTCCTTCCTCTTTTCCTCCCTCCCTCCCTCCTTACTCTTGAGCCTTCCTGCTGCTTCTCTTTGAGCTTCTGTTGAATCTGCAGCTCAACTCCGTCAGTGATGATAGTAGCTTGTGCATAAACTCTATTTTTATGCATCTTTTTTTTATTTTTATATTTCTGTTGCATTAATAATAAATAAGACAAGAAGAGTGGCTATTTATGTCCCTCACAGAGTCTCCAGTCTGCAGGTTTAACCCAATCACTTTCTTTTTCTTTTTACTTGTGGTGTTGTCGTGGTTCACATCTCGTTTCATACAATCTTCTCAGCATCTTATTTGACCGTCATCACTTTCATTTTCTCATTTTCACGACCAAAATAACCAAAAATAGTTTCAGCTGCTTGACCAGAACCAAACATACAGAGTGTAGCAGTCACTTCCACACACTGCCATCATTCACTTCTACAGTTTGAATGCTTTTTAGTGAGATAAAAAACATATGTCACTAATATGAATGTAATTATTATAAAAGAGATGAGGGTCAACACATTTCTAATGAGTTAATAATGCAGCACTGTACATGTAGCATTAAAACAACCGAGTGTGTAGCAGTAGGAAAACACACACACACACACACACACACACAAATACAGAAACATACACACGCACACACACACACACACACACACACACACACACACACAAATACACAAACACACACACACACACACACACACTTAAGGACAGCAGTGCAGATTTAATTGTCTAAAACAGTTAAAACTGCCGATTAACTTCCACATTTAACCTTCCTGTCGTCCTCCCGGGTCAAATTGACCCCGTCTGTTTTGGCTGTTCCTTCTTTCCTCCCTTCCTTCCTTCCTTCCTTCTTTCCTCCCTTCCTTCCTTCCTTCCTTCTTTCCTTCCTCCATCCCCCTTTCTACAGGAGGAAGGAAAGAAGGAAGGGAGTTAGGAAGGAAGGAAGGAAAAGAGGAAGGAAGTAAGGAGAGAAGGCATGAAGGAAAGGAGTAAGGAGGGAAGGACAGGAGGAAGGAAGGAAGGAAGGAGGAAAAGAGGAAGGAAGAAAGGAGAGAAGGAAGGAAGGACAGGAGGAAGAAAGGAAAGCAGTAAGGAGGGAAGGAAGGAAGGAAGTCCTTCCTTCTCTCTTTCTTTTCTCCCCCCTACCTTCTTTCCTTTCTTCCTTCCTTCTTCCTCCCTCCCTCCCACCCTTCCTTCTTCCTCCCTTCCTTCCTCCTTTCCTTCCTTCTTCCTCCTTTCCTTCCTTATTCCTCCTTTCCTTCCTTCTTCCTCCTTTCCTTCCTTATTCCTCCCTTCCTTCCTTCTTCCTCCCTTCCATCCTTCCTCCTTTCCTCCCTCCCTTCCTTCCTTGACTCGAGGACAACAGGAAGGTTAATGCTATTTTCTTCTCCTGTTGCATCTTTTTTTTACTCTTTCATTTATATGTAAAAAAAAAAAAAAAAGAAGAAGAAGAAGAAGTCAAACTATTCTCTCTCTCCAGGAAGTCCTCCATGCTAAATACCAAATGCTATCTCCAAAATGTTCCTTCCGTCATCCTTTTTTTTTTTATTGAATATTTTACTACAGTAGAAAAAAAATAAAATATACTTCCTTTTCTGTCTTTTTTTTTTTCTTCTTCCCCCCTTTATTAAGTTAAATTGACTCCAGAGTGGCATGAGCCTGATTTCAATCAACGGAAACAGTATTAAGATTTTTATTTACGGCATCAAACATTCATCTCCTGCGGGTCATATGCAGAATGTTACTGTATGTAAATGTTTTCCATATATACAGTATATATAAATATATATATATATATATATATATATGTTTAGTTTTTTTTGGCAGTCCCTGTGTTTGTGAAGCTTCGTATGTACATTTTGTCACCTGATGTGTGTTTTTTGTTTTTTTTTGTTCCTTTAATGATTTATTTTCATGCCTTTTTTTTTTTCTTTTTTGGTGTTTCTGTTGATATTTGTTTTCCTTTGCGCTGCGTGCCAAATGTACTGTATTTTAAAAGGATGTGAAGTGTATTTTAATTTTTGAAAAACAAATTAAATATCATGATGTCAGAAAGAAAAACTTGTCTGGTTTTTATTTTTCTATTCATTTTGTTTGCATCAAAATCTGCTTCTTAATCCTTCGTGCTTCATGAATTCAATGAAGAAATGACATTTACCATTCGAAGTAATGGAAGGAAAGGAGGAGCAAGGAAGGAAGGAAGGAAAGGAGGGAGGAAGGAAGGAGGGAAGGAAAGAAGGAGGGAGGAAAAAGGAAGGAAAGGAGGGAGGAAGGACAGACAGAAGGAAGGAAGGGAGGAGGGCAGGAGGATAGAAGGGAGGGAGGAAGGAAGGACGGAAGGAAAGAAAGAGAGAAGGAGGGAGGAAGGAGGAAGGAAAGGAGGGAGGAGGAAGGAAAGGAGGGAGCAAGGAAGGAAGGAAGGAAGGAAAGGAGGGAGGAAGGAAGGAGGGAAGGAAAGAAGGAGGGAGGAAAAAGGAAGGAAAGGAGGGAGGAAGGACAGACAGAAGGAAGGAAGGGAGGAGGGCAGGAGGATAGAAGGGAGGGAGGAAGGAAGGACGGAAGGAAATAAAGAGAGAAGGAGGGAGGAAGGAAAGGAGGGAGGAAAGGAGGGAGGAAAGAAAGAAGGAAAGGAGGGAGGAAAGAAGGAACAGTAAAAACAGACGGAGAGAGGAGCAGCTCCAAACTTTACAGAGCCGCCTGTTATCTATCCAGCGTACAGAGTGTGTAGGTGTCTGATATGCATTTAATATCTCCCATTTAAAAGGTCATCTCTCTATTACATCTATGACATCTATGACATCATCATCGTCCATTAAGGCTCCGCACATCATGGTACGAGCTCAAATATGCAAACAGCTCTGCAGACACAAAGAGATCAGGGCCAGAGGAGGATTCATCATATTTAATCTACAGTTTAATCTTAATTATTACTAATAAGATTCAAATAATGCTTTTTACTGTTATAGAGCTTTTATTCATTTTATCGTCTTTTTTTTTGGGGGGTGGTAATTTTAATGCAACATGAGATTCAAACATTAGGACTCGGCCTCAGTGGTGGTGGTGGTGGTGGTGGTGGTGGTGGTGGTGGTGTGAGAGTTGGAGTATCTGAACAGCACATCTTTGTTTTGCATAAAATTGCACTCACTGCGTAAATCGGTGCAGATGAGGTCAATCAGAGTGCAGCGTTCATGACTCTCATGCTCGCTGGTTTGAGTTTATCCACTCAGAGCTGCAACAGACTGTCTGATATGAAGGAAGGAAGGGAGGAAGGGAGGAAGGAAGGGAGCAAGGAGGGAAGCAGGGAGGGAGGTATATGAAGTTCAGATGTTAAAACATGACTGTGTATTAACCCTCTTGTTGTCCTCATGTCAAGGAAGGAAGGGAAGGAGGAAGGAAGGAAGGAAGGAAAGAAGGAAAGGAGTAGTAAGGAGGGAAGGAGTAAGGAGGGAAGAAGGGAGTAACGAGGAAAAGAGGAAGGAAGGAAGGAGAGAAGGAAGGAAGGAAGGACAGGAGGAAGAAAGGAAGGAAAGAGGAAAAGAGGAAGGAAGGAAGGAGAGAAGGAAGGAAGGAAGAGAGGAAGGAAGGAAGGAAGGAAGGAAGAGAGGAAGGAAGGAGGAAAAGAGGAAGGAAGGTAGAAAGGACAGGAGGAAGGAAGGAAGGAAGGACAGGAGGAAGAAAGGAGAGAAGGAAGGAGGAAAAGAGGAAGGAAGTAAGGAGAGAAGGAAGGAAGGACAGGAAGGAAGGAAGGAGAGGGAGGAAAAGAGGAAGGAAGGAAGGAAGGAAGGACTATCTATGATGAGGTAAAAGGAAAGAAGGAAGGAAGGGAGGAAGGAAGGGAGGAAGTAAGGAGAGAAGGAAGGAAGGACTCTATCTATGATGAGGTAAAAGGAAGGAAGGAATGAAGGAAGGGAGGAAGGACAGGAGGAAGGAGGTAAGGAGAGAGGGAAGGAAGGACTCTAACTATGATGAGGTAAAAGGAAGGAAGGACAGGAGGAAGGGAGGAAGGACAGGAGGAAGGAGGTAAGGAGAGAAGGAAGGAAGGACTCTATATAAATAAAACCTTGCCTTGCTTTGCCTTTAAGTCTATTTATCTATGATGAGGTAAAAGGAAGGAAGGACAGGAGGAAGGAGGTAAGGAGAGAAGGAAGTAAGGACTCTATCTCTGATGAGGTAAAAACTAAGAAGTAGATAAAGGAGCTGAGCGTGCGTCAGAGCCCTGACCCTGTTCTCTCTGAAGCCTCGGAGCGTTGAGTTTCCCACCAGCTGAGTCTCAGAGCAGGTCTCTCCACATTTCTAACTCACTCAGAGAGAGAGAGAGAGAGAGAGAGACAGAGAGAGAGAGAGAGAGAGAGGAGAGAGAGAGAGAGAGAGAGAGAGAGAGAGAGAGAGAGAGAGAGAGAGAGAGAGAGAGATAACTGCTGCTGGCATCTCATCAATCTCTTCCTGTCAACCTCTCGCTGAACGTTAGAGATGGAGGAGATTACCTGAAGTGGCCAATTAATACGAGTATGATCTGAGAAGGTTGAGCTAATCTGAGCTTCCTTCTTTCCTTCCACCATCCCCCTTTCTTCCTTCCTTCCTTCCTTCCTTCCTCCCTACTTCTTTCCTTGCCTCCTTCCTTCCTTTCCTTCCTTCTTTCCTTTCCTCCCTTCCTCCCTCCCTTCTATTCTCCCGCCCTCCTCCCTTCCTTCCTTCTGTCTGTCCTTCCTCCTTCCTTTCCTTCCTTCCTTCTTCCTTTCTTCCTCCCTCCCTCCTTTCCTTCCTCCCTCCCTCTTTTCCTTCCTCCCTTCCTTCTTTTTCTCCTTCCTCCCTCCTTTCTTTCTCTTCTTCATCCCTCCCTTCCTTCTCTCCTTCCTCCCTTCTTCCTTCCTTCCTACCTTCCTTCCCCTTTTCCTTCCTTCCTCCGTCCTTTCCTTCCCCCTTTCCTTCCTTCCTCCCTCCTTTCCTTCCTCCTTTCCTTCCTTCCTTCTTCCTCCCTCCCTCCCTTCCTTTCCTTCCTTCCTTCCTCCCTTCCTTCCTTGACTTGAGGACAACAGGAGGGTTAAAGAATAAAATTAAACAACAAAGTGAAATAGATATCCTCACATATATTATATCCTCCCTTCCTCCCTTCCTCCTTTCCTTCCTCTTTCCTCCCTTCCTTCTTTCCTTTCCTCCCTTCCTTCCTTCTCTCCTTCCTCCCTTCTTTCTTTCTCCCTTCCTCCCTTGCTTCCTCCCTTCCTACCTCCCTTCTCTTCTTCCTCCTTTCCTTCCTTCCTTCTTCCTCCCTCCCTTCCTTCCTCCCTCCCTCCCTCCTTTCCTTCCTTCTTCCTTCCTTCGCTGTTAGATTCCACTAAATCCTACAGACTGCTCCTTTAACTTTTTGTAGTGAAACAGGTTTAATTATTGGAAGTGATCAACTTTTATCCCCTCCAGATATAAAATGACTCTACTTTGAATAATAATAATCTTCTGATGTGGTTTTATTTATAATACCTGGTTTTTAAATTCTTGAAATTCTTCTTCTGCCTCATTGAAAGTTCATTCATCTGTGATATGTTTTTATATTTAATCAGAAGAAGATCATCACTGTAAAGTCCATTTTCACCACATATTAAAAACACACAACAAAAAAAAACAATGTCAGCATAAATTAAAAATGCATAAACTTAATAAAAAGTAAAGTTGTTGCATTAGATTGGATTACATGGAGCATTTTATTAGTTAAAGTGGTCAGTGAGAGAGCAGTAAAGATCACATTTCTATGAGCAGAGAGGAGACTTTAATATTTTAATATTTTAAAGACTGACTTTGAGTTCGGTCCAAACCACAACATGAGTTGGTGCATTTGCATAATTCCTCATTTCAATAATCCAATCATCCCAAATATTACACTGTAAAACATTATTACACATTATTACACTTTAAAAAGTTCAAACTAACAGCATCAAACTCACTACTGAAACTAATTACATATGTGTCTAGGTGTGTGTGTGTATACTGTATGTATATAGGTGTGTGTGTGTGTGTGTGTGTGTGTATATATACTGTATGTATATAGGTGTGTGTGTGTGTGTGTGTGTGTGTGTGTGTGTGTGTGTGTGTTTGTGTGTGTGTGTGTATAGGTGTATAGGTGTGTGTATATATGTGTATAGGTGTGTGTGTGTGTGTGTGTGTGTGTGTGTGTGTGTGTGTGTGTGTGTGTGTATAGGTGTATAGGTGTGTGTATATATGTGTATAGGTGTGTGTGTATATGTGTGTATAGGTGTGTGTATATATATGTGTATAGGTGTGTGTATATATGTGTATAGGTGTGTGTGTGTGTGTGTGTATATATATGTGTATAAGTGTGTGTGTGTGTGTGTATATATATATGTGTATAAGTGTGTGTGTGTGTGTGTGTGTATATATATGTGTATAGGTGTGTGTATATATGTGTATAGGTGTGTGTATATATGTGTATAGGTGTGTGTATATATGTGTATAGGTGTGTGTATATATGTGAGTATATATATTTATATATATATTTATATATGTTTAAGTAGACTATACATATACCTTTTTTTCCTCCTTTATTATATGGTGTTTATATATTTTGTATTCATGATGTTTTTTATGCTTATGGTTGAACTCCAGGAAGGAAGATAAGCTTCAGTAAGTCTGCAGCTGATATAATATAATAATATAATATAATCCTAATAAAACTAAACTACTGGCGGGAAACAGAGAACAGTGAAAATAGCTCAGTACTTTGCCCTCGTTTCTCGTTTCCACTCATTTCCTCTCAGCTCACACCTGTTACAGCTCAGACCTGTTACACCTCAGACCTGTTACAGCTCAGACCTGTTACAGCTCAGACCTGTTACAGCTCAGAGCAGCAAACAGGTAGAGGAGAGCAACACCAGGGGGAGGGGCGGGGCGGTGCAAAGAGGGAGGCGGTGAGGGGTGGGGGGTAGGGGGGGGGGGGGCAGGGCAGGGGGCGGCTCCCGGTGGCGTTTCCAACCAATCATGTCTCCGGGACGAGGACAGCGGCTGTCACGGTGCCAGCTGAGCTTCAGGTCAGAGACCGAGCAGCTCCGGGAGGAAAAGCGAGGAAAAGTTTTGACAAGCGGACCTGCGGGCTCCTGTCAGCGGGACCAAGCAGCAGCAGCAGCGGCGGCAGCAGCAGCAGAGATCGGCCTGTGTGCAGCGGATCTGCGGGTGAGAGGCTGTACAATCCTCGGCAGTGTTCTGAGACTGTACGCCCCCCCCCCAACTCGACCCCCCACCCCCAAAACTCCTTCAGCAGCATTGGACGGTCACACTGTACTGTACTGTGCCCGGGTTTATGGACTAATGACATAATCTGTCAGCGTGCTTCTTTCTGTCTCGCGCACTTCCATGAAATATCGACTTCTTCATTTTTTTTTCTTCTCGATTTAAAATTATAAATCTTTTTGACTTTTTTTTTTTAATTTTTTTTATTATTAATTTAAAGAAAAAAGTTGGACTTAACTCAGCCTGACGGGGAATTACAACATATTGTGATAAGTGTGCACAAGTGAAACCATGACTGCCGACAAGGAGAAGAAGAGGTAAGACTTTATATTTATTATTCCTCTCTT
This sequence comes from Scomber japonicus, assembly GCF_027409825.1. Lineage (NCBI taxonomy): Eukaryota > Metazoa > Chordata > Actinopteri > Scombriformes > Scombridae > Scomber > Scomber japonicus. The sequence continues at coordinate 5,004,565 of NC_070591.1, read as the reverse complement.
CTCTCTCTCTCTCTCTCTCTCTCTCTCTCTCTCTCTCTCTCTCTCTCTCTCTCTCTATGTCTGTTTTATAGATTTATGAGTGTATTAATGTGCAGTTTGTGTTAGTTTAGTGTGTATTATAATACTGGCTGATATTTGGGGCACACACACACACACACACACAGACCTGTTGCTGCAGCGCTGCGTGTGACTCGGCCTGGCCGGGTCTCTGGTCACAGCTATAGAGAAGAAGCTCTATATCTATATTAATGTGTTTTTAATGCAATAATAAATATGATTAAACTCATATAAGAAGGTAAGTGGCTGATTTAACTTGCTCTCCTATTGACTGAGCAGGTTATCGATGTATTTAACCAGATTTATTTAAGGTGGAATCACATTTTATTTATATATATATTTATTCTTTGCACCCATTAGGAGACATTACACCTAATTCCTTATTAGTAAAAACAAATAAAAACCTAATTATATTACATTTAAACAGCTGATTGATAGCAGAACACATCACTGATTGTCTTATAAGCAAATGCATTTATTTAATCAAGTTATAATACGATCTTAAATACTCATAAATAGCCTTTATTACAGTCTATAGGTGTATATTTCTGGGGTTTTTTGAAGTGCATGTCGTGGTTTCCTGCAGAGACAAAGTCTGCACATACAGTAGGAAGCTAAGCAGACTGTTAAAATACAGGTAGCTAAAAAAAAAATAAAAAAGCAGCATGTCTTTAAACGATGATGCAATATCTGCAAAAAGTTGAGAGAAAGTCAGATTAAGAAAAAAAAAAAAGAAAGTGTCCCTGCAGCTTTTTTTTTTTAGAGCTGAATCTATAAAGACCTCTAACCTGCTTTATAAGAGAGGAGGAGTGTGTGTGTGTGTGTGTGTGTGTGTGTGTGTGTGTGTGGTGGTGGTGGTGGTGGAGGGGGGGTGGGGGCTATTTTATGAGGCAATAACCAATTAGTCAGACTTTAGATTTTCTCTTTTAGGAAGTTTAGTAGAGTTGCAGCAGGTATCTAGTGACAGCATGTAGTAAGAAGAAGTCTCATCAGTGCTCTGGGACTTCTGCCAAATCTACTAAATCTGCTGCTGCTTTAGATCTTTTGGGGCATTTGAAGCATTTAAGTCAGATATGAACTTTTTTTTTGTCCTCTCATGCATCAGATAACGCTTGTCCTGAAAGCTGAGGTAGAGTAGAGAGTACATGTGGGTCTTATATTAAAGCTGCAGGACACTGATTTACACTTCACATGCATTTCTACTTTCTACTCTCCTCTTCTCTTCTCTTCTTTTTTTTTTTTTTTAAATTTGGCGTCAGATTATTGATACGGTGTCGTCTTCCCACTAAGCTGCACCCTGTTTTTGGTTGTTGGTTGTTAATGTTCACCCACCACCACCACCCACCACCCACCACCACCACCACCACCAGCGGCACTGATGAGGTCACAGGCCTAATCTTGCATAATAATAATGCTTTACTGGTCACAGCTTGTCCTGCTTCGTGTTGCCATAACAGCTACTTTATCACATCTGTCTAAGAGAGAGAGAGAGAGGGAATTAAAACCTTTACCTGCAACAAGAGCTCTTATTTCATTTAAGCTTTTTTCTTTTTTTCTTTTTTTCTCTCTCTTTCTATAATCAGATTGTGTTTTAATATGAGTCATGATGAAAAGAGATTGTGAGAGATAATCTGATGAAATGGGAGAAAAAATAAAGTTGAATTTTGAATTTTTTGAGAAAATTAAAGCTTCAATCAGCTGAGTTGGAGGAAGAGGAGGAAGAGGAGGAGGAGGAGGGGGGGGGGGGTGGGGGTGGGGGGTGGGGGGTTGTCAAGTCCAGTCCAGTCCAGTCATGTGACTCTCCTGGTCTCTGGTTTAACAAACACTATCAGCTCAGGCCTTTAAAACATGAACACAGCAGGTATTAAGATATCGGACCCTCGCAGAGAGAGAGAGAGAGAGAGAGAGAGAGAGACATAGGGAGAGAGAGAGAGACATAGGGAGGGAGGGAGAGAGAGAGAGAGAGAGAGAGAGACATAGGGACAGAGAGAGAGAGAGAGACATAGGGGGAGAGAGAGAGAGAGAGAGACATAGAGAGAGAGAGAGAGAGAAAGACATAGGGAGAGAGAGAGACATAGAGAGAGAGAGAGAGAGAGAGAGAGAGATAATGACATTAAGAGACAGTAGAGAGTGAGATGAGTTCAGGAGGGTTTCCTCTCTGGCTCGTCAACACCACGGAGCCATCGGCCATTTTAGGGAAGGAGGACCTGCGAGTCCGTCTCTGTCTCTGTCTCTGCTGTCAGGCTGCGGATGAAAAGCGTCTCTGTGTGTGTGTGTGTGTGTGTGTGTGTGTGTGTGTGTGTGTGTGTGTGTGTGTATCTAAGTGTGTGAGAGTTCACTAGTTTTCTGTCTCCTGGTTGATGTGTGTGTGTATTTCTCTCTATCTGTGTGTGTGTGTGTGTGTGTGTGTGTGTGTGTGTGTGTGTGTGTGTGTGTGTGTATCTCTATCAGTGTGTGTGTGTGTGTGTGTGTGTGTGTGTATCTCGGTCAGTGTGTGTTTGTGCTGCTGCTGCCTGGAAGTAATAATTGCTCTGATAAGTTCTGGTGTGATTTATGATTTATGATTTGCTGCCTGGTGAAAAGAACACTGAGTTTATTTGAGATGATCTTCATGTGAGTGTTTATGATGTTTAGGAAAAAAGGAAAAAAGGTTTTTATTTTATTTTATTTTATTTTTTATAGTCTTATAGTTGTAAAGGTTGTAAATCTATCTGAACCCAAACATGTCATACATAGAGGATCATAAACATATACAGAGATACACATCTATAAAACCTTCTTACTCTATATAAGTCTATCTAACAGTAACAGAGTTCATTATTTTCTATATAATAACATTTTAAAGTGAATTATGACTTTTATAACATGACAGCTACTATAACTAAAAACACTAGGAGAGCTCATATCATCATATCTGTATAGTAATATATTCATTTATAGGCTGAAACTAACACTCATTTCTATTATTGATTGATTTCTAATAGTTTTTGTGCTTTATTTAGTCAATAAAATGAAAGAAAATGGTAAAAAAAAAAAAAAAAATATTCATAATTTCTCAATTTGAAATCCTAAAATAGTTTGTTTTGACGACCAGTAGACTAAAATTATAAAATATTCAGATTATCATCATTCAGTGTTTTTGGATTTTGTTGCTTAAAAACTGACTTTATGAATGAAAAACTATTTTTTTATTTTTTTATTTTTTTTACAATTTATTTATTGAAAATTTTCAAAACAAAAACAAAACCAACAACAATGTAATGAAGTCATCATAATTAATTCATACATCTCCCACCCCAAATATCTGTGGCGTTCACAGATAGAATGAGAAAAAAATAAAAATTAAAAAAAATTAAAAATTAAAAATAAATTTAAAAAATAAATAAATAAAAACAATAAATAAATAAAATAACAATAAAATAAAAACAATAAATAAATAAAATAAAATAAAATAAAAATAAAAACAATAAATAAATAAATAAAACAATAAAATAATAAATGAAGGTGAGACAGATAAGTTAAATTAAGGTAGCAATTATTACAAAAATGGGCTACATTCTCAGCGTTGTGACACGTGTAACATATGTAGAAAATAAAAAATAAAAAATAAAATAAATAAAAAACAAAACAGGATAAAAAAGTTCACCCCAAAAGTTCCCCGAAAATCCAGTGTGAAGTTTTGGTCGACCAAAGATATTCAGATTATCATCATTCAGTGTTTTTGGATTTTTTGTTTAAAAACTGACTTTATGAATGAAAAAACTATAAATGATCATCAAAATTGAATCCATCTTTTATAAACTATGGACCTTTTAAACATCACTTAACCACCTTTATAAAACAACAGAAGATCAACTGAGACTCCTAAATATGAAGCAGAGCAGCCTAAAGGTCAAAGGTCAAAGGTCAGAGGAGAGAGCAGAGCAGCTTGAAGTTATGAATCTTTGGTATTTGTGCTTCAGGTTATGATTTGGGGGCGTTGGTACCTTTAGTGACAACTACAGAGCTCCTCCTCATTCTCCTCATTCTTCTTATTCTCATCACCTCTTACTCTAAATGCAAAACTGGAGCCAACAAACTAATTAATGGCTTTACAGTGGTTATGTATATTATTATATTTAGACTCTATGTCTTATAAAAGGAGTCCATTTTTTTGTTTTTTTAAACTTTCTTTTTAATTTTCATTTTAAGACAGTAAAACAAATACCAACATCAAATAAAACATAAGATAATACAAGACTATACACACACATTCAAAAACACAAAAAACAATCGGACGGAAAACAAAAATAAATACATTTTAAAAAATACATAAATAAAAAATAAAAATAATTAAAAAACAAAAATAAAAAAATAAAAAATAAGAATAAAAAAATAAAAATAACAAATAACAAATAAATTTTTTTAAATAAATAAAAAATAAATAAATGAGTAAAAAACTTTTTTAAAAGGAGTCACTTTAATTAACTATCTTTCCCAACATGCTGTGACAAGCTGGTTTATGGGAGTTTTGCATGGTCTGGATTCGCTCCCCAAATGTTTCCTTATTGACATTTTAACAGTAAACACGACACAACAAGTGACAATAATCCAACTATATGAGTTTTATATGAGTTAGAGTTAAATATCCCCTTACATTATCATTTCAGAGTTACAACATTTGACTGTCAAAGTGACTGAAACTGACAGACAGGACTCAGACAGGGGTTGATTCTTTACTTCATATTTATTTAGGGGGGAAATTTGAGCAAAAGTGACTCTGAGACAAACGACTGGATGAGTTTTTATGCATGTGTGTGTGGTTGTGTGTGTGTGTGTGTGTGTGTGTGTGTGATGATAGAGGATGGAGCTTATTGACTTCAATGTAATGACAATATTCAATATAATTCAATTAAATGTAAAATCCAGTCGGTCTTAACTCTAAATGCAACGACAGAATGAAACAGGAAGTTAAAGTTATTACAGGAAGTAGACAAATTATGGCTCTACCTCTAAACTCTAAAGCAACTTTAACTCGATCATATACAGATTATTCTTTAATATTATCGTTAAATATCTTTTCTCGTCCTCCTTTAACACCAGACATAGTTTTTAAGGTTGAACCCCTCTTATTCTTTCAACATGTGATTCCAACAACTGGAACCAAAGGTCAAAGGTCAGAGTCCAGCCAGGAGCATATATCTACGTTACATGAGCACGCACGCAGAGATTGATCCAGTCTGGGGGGGTTTCTGTCTGTTTTAAGATCTCTCACCATTATCATACAAAGCGAGGGGGGGTTGGGGTTGGGGGGGGGGGTGGTTAGGGTTAGAGGGGTTCAGGCTCAATATTAGCTAATAGAGAAAATGTAGAGCAGATGAAAAAACAGCTAAATTCTCTTTCTAATGTAGTTTTATGTAAATTTAATGCAAAATATGTGGAAAAAAGTTAAATATATATATATATATATGATTTTATTTTGTATAGTGTTTAGATATAATTTGCATTTTTCACTAAAATATATAGAGAAAATATAAAATAATATAAAATATAAATGTTATATTCACCCCTTCCTTCTTTCCTCTGTCCTTTCCTTCCTTCCTTCTTTCTTTCTTCCTCCCTTCTCCCTTTCTCCTTTCCTTCCTTCTTCCCTCCCTCCCTCCTCCCTTCCTCCTTTCATTCCTTCTTCCTTCCTTCTTCCCTTCCTCCTCTCCTTCCTTCTTCCTCCCTTCCTCCTGTCCTCCCTTCTTCCCTTCCTCCTTCCTTCCTTCTTCCTCCCTTCTTCCCTTCCTCCTTTCCTTCCTTCTTTCTCCCTTCTCCCTTTCTCCTTTCCGCCCTTCTCCCTTTCTCCTCTCC